>NW_024082539.1:0-157146 GCF_003009895.1 Hyaena hyaena
TAAAAATTTTTTAAAAAATTAGTAATTCTATTTTTAGAGCAGTTTTAAGTTCACAGCAGAATGGAAGGTTACAGAGGGTTAGCCTGTAATGAACCCCCCCCCCCCCCCCGGCCGCCGCACATACATAGAGCACATCTTCCCCCTCTAACCGTATCCTCGCTTGCATGGTACATTTATTATAATTGATTAGCATACAGGGACACAGTGTTACCACTCAGAGTCTATAGTTCATTTACGTTAGGGTTCAGTCTTGGTGTTATATACTTGGTGTTGTTTTGACAAATGTGTCATAACATAGCTGCCATGGTATTGTCCAGAATTTAGTGTCCTACAGAATTCTTTATTGTAAAATATGGCCCTAAAAATTCTTACCTGTTCCTCTCTTCCTCCCCACTTATCCCTGGCAACTGCTGGTCTTTTTATTGCCTCCGTAGTTTGCCTTTTCCAGAATGTTATACATTTGAAATCACACTGTTTTCAGACTTTTCAGGTTGGTTTCTTTCACTTAGTAATAATGCATTTAAGCTTCTTCCTCCATGCCTTTTCATGGCTTGATAGTTCATTTCCTTTGAGTGCTGAAAAACACTGTTTTTCCTTAGAGAAGTAGTCCACTGGCTCCTAGCTCATTTTGGCTGATAGCTGGTGAAAGAACCCTGAAAATTCAACATACATTGAGTTTGTGGACTACTATATAAAATTATAGAGATTATTATTGCATTTTATTTCAGTTTAGAATGTGACAGATGGTAAACAAGTAATACTAAAGTATGCAATAACATGCATATCAAAACATTTGCTACCCGAGTGAGTGAAGTACCCTCCAACACTTTTCTAGGCTGTACTTATTTAAATTAAGCTTCCATCACTCCAATCATCTTTGTGACTACTCTTGGCATTAATTTCAGGGTTAGGTATAAAACTTCATTTTTTTTATTACTTTTTTAAAAAATTTTTTAAAATGTTTTTTATTTATTTCCTGAGAGAGAGACAGTTCGAGCAAGGGAGGGTCAGAGAGAGGGAGACACAGAATCTGAAACAGGCTCCAGGCTCTGAGCAGCTGTCAGCACAGAGCCCGATGCAGGGCTCAAACCCATGAACCATGAGATCATGACCTGAGCTGAAGTCAGACACTTAACTGACTGAGCCACCCAGGCACCCCTTTTATTACTTTTTAATGTTTATTTTTATGAGAGAGACAGAGCATGAGAGGGAGAGGGTCAGAGAGACAGAGGGAGACACAGAATCAGAAGCAGGTTCCAGGCTCTCAGCTGTCAGCACAGAGGCCAATGCAGGGCTCGAACTCTTGAGCCATGAGATCATGACCTGAGCTGAAGATGGATGCTTAACCTACTTAACTGACTGAGCCACCTGGAGCCCCCTAAACTTCATTATTTAACCCCCAAATTTCCAATTAAGTAAAAAGTGATATTAGAGATGGACCATATAACCTTGGAAAGAGCCCAGATGTCCATCAACTGATGAATGGATAAAGAGGATCTATAATGGAATATTACTCGGCAGTCAAAAAGAATGAAATCTTGTCATTTGCAGTGTATTATGCTAAGCAAAATTAGAGAAAGACTAATATCCTATGACTTCACTCATGTGGAATTTAGGATACGAAACAGATGAACATAAGGGAAGGGAAGCAAAAATAATATTAAAACAGAGAGGAAGACAAACCATAAGAGACTCTTAAATACAGAGAACAAATGGGCTTGCTGGCGGGGTTGTGGGTAGGGGTTGGGCTACATGAGCAAGGGGCATTGAGGAGGGCACTTGTTGGGAGGAGCATTAGGTGTTATATGTAGAGGATGAATCACTGGATTCTACTCCTGAAATCACTGTTGTACCGTATGCTAGCTAACTTCAACATACATTAAAATAAGTAAATTAAAAAAAAAAAAAAAGATGGGCCACACAACTATACAATCTTGTCTCTAAATATACATGGCGATTTCAGAAAGTCAGATCTGTATTGGAAAAAGGAATACTTTCTGTGACCTGGGCTGTGAGGCAGCCCGAGAGGACTTCCTGGCATACTTGAGCATCAGCATTTTGATAAAGACATGCATTGCAAAATGACTTTGACAAGTTTGTGTAAAAGTTATAAATTATACTATTTTAATCACTAAGTATGCCTTTTTCATACTTTTAGTAATAATTTTGTATTTAGCACAGTGTATCCCCCTCCTTATAGTTTCTAAAATGAAGATCATTTCAGTGGGATATGCCAAAATGGCAAAATATTAGCAACTTAAGAGTATTTAAATTTTTAGGTGTTTTTCTGATGTGACTTTCTGTATAATAAGGTTGAGCTTTTTCTACAGGTAAAATAATTTTGTAGTTAATAAAAAGAGTAATAAAAGTATAAAATATGTAGCCATATATTTTATAATGCATTTTGAAAATACTAATTTATTTGCAACAGCACTGTGAAATATTGGTTATATGGCACTTATTCCATTTTATATGATAATGTTAAAATATTCAGAATATGAAATGTATTTTAGATTTGCAGGTTTCCTTTCAAAAATACATTGCTGAAGTATTTGAAATTAAACTTTATTGAATAAGAGTTAAATGTTTTAGTTTCTTTTTGGAAGTACTCAATTTAACTTATAAATTATATAAGAATTTTAATTAAGAATATATATATATATATAGCATTGTTAGAATCTTCCTTTCTTTTTCAGGCTCAAACTGCCTTTTCTGCAAACCCTGCCAATCCAGCAATTTTGGCTGAGGCTTCTGCTCCCATTTCTCAAGATGGAAGTAGGTTTATACTTTGGGTTCGTTTTTCTTGAACAGAAACATGTTTAAGCCTTCTTTTACTGAAACAGCAGATCCAAAAATTTTTTTAAACTGTAGCATAATATGTGGTTCAAGTTCCAGTAACAGAAAAAAATGTTTACTTCAGAATATAATCCTTTAATAAAGAAAGTGAACTAGGAATATGAAGATAGGTCTTATAATTTAATCAAAATTAAATGGATTAAGTTAAATCTCAGCCCTGTAAATCCCTAATTTATGACTGATTCATTTATGAAAAAACAGTATATGTGAACTGTGCCCCGTGCTACTGCTCTTGAACTTCATGAACTGTCCTCCATCTTTGTGGGGTTTGAAATTTCCAACCGACACATTTTGGGAAAGTGTGCCAAATTGTGGAACCTCTGCGAGGTCTGTATATAATTCTCATTGGTTCCTTTTCCTTCTGAGTTTATAGAGATTTAGGACAGGGCCCCTAAATAGTACGACTTAAAATAAAAAAGGAGTATTAAATAGGTTTTTGTAGTCATTTGTGTTATAACTCCTTATAGCATTGTTTCTTCTAGAAAATTCATTTTAAGTGACAAACCTTGTAAAAAAGAACTTAAGGAAATGTACCTAACTTTGCTACTAAGTTAAATACTATTTAATATATTGTTCCTATTTAATATATTAATATATTGTTCCTAAGATTTCATTAGAATGTGGTTAGTTTTTTTAAATTCTCTGACACTAAATACATTTTTAAGCTTTTTTTTTTATTGTAGTGCAGAAGAATCATTTCAAAACAGTGTTTATTAAATGAGTTGTAAACTAGCTGGCTCGACAATAAACATTTTAGTCAGTTCTGAGGTGGGGATCAGTTGTATGCTAACGAAATTCTTAAATAGGTTTATTTTAAGAAGAAAAGGCAAGATAATTTATTTGGAAAAATTACTTCCACTCATCACTATTTAGAAATCTGAGGTTATTTCAGTCCAAATGTATTTATATTTTATGACTTTTCACCTTAAACTTTTTCTGTATTTCCCATTTCTAATTATCATTACAGAGACAAGGAGATGATTTGCCAAACTGCTAATTTAAATTCATTATAGTCTGTAAATTAAATGTAGTTTTTAAACACAAGTAGAAGCCCATAGTAACAGTTTTCATTTTAAACATTCTGATGCCTTTTTCCTTATTCCTTCATTTATGTTAGATCTCTACCCTAAACTGTATCCGGAGCTCTCTCAGTACATGGGGCTGAGTTTAAATGAAGAAGAAGTCCGTGCAAATATGGCCTTGGTCCCTGGAGCATCAGTTCAGGGGGTATGTATAGTGTAATTAATTTTGAATTGTATAAAATCATATCATAGGCATAGACAAAAGCTCTCCTCTTCTGGCCAACTCACAAATTTGTAACTTCAGCCTTGACCTCTCTTCTCTAATTTTAGATTGCCTTCTGGGTACCGCTTCTTACATGATCTACTTTCATCCTTTTCCTGCTTTCCTAGCTTATGAAGAGTGCAAACTTCAGATGCCTTTGACTAGTCCATTCTCCTTAGTCTTCTGCATTTAGTCAGCTCCTAAGACCTAGTGATTTTGTCTTCACCATGATTGTTGTATTCACTTTACCCACTCCAGTGCTACTGTAACCCTGTTCAGGGTACTTCTAACCCACATTGTTGCAGTCGTCTCTTAACTTTCTCTAGTGACTTCTATCAGACAGTACTAAGCTGCTGCTAGAGTCATCTTTCTGAAGTACAGATCCGTCATATCTTTTTGGCCATGATCTTCTAACACTCTGAAGTCTAAAGCTCCCTGTAATAAGACCCCAAACTCTAGGTTAAATATAATGTATCTCATAGCCTCTTATTAAGGTCCTTGGTGTAAGGCCATAGCACTGAATAGCGCTTATTATAATTATAGTTAACGCACAAAGACAGGGTCCGTGTCTGTGTTGTTGCCATAACCCCAGTACTTAATATAGTACCTGGCATTTATTTATTTACCAAACACTTATTGAAAACTTGCTTGGATCAGTCAGAGCCCATTTGGTAGACAGTAGATCTCTCAACAGAAAATAAGAAGTTAGACAAAGAAGTTGAAGACTTGAAAAACGCGGGCATGGAACAGAGATGTAATTGCAGAAACGAGTTGCTGCTTCTAGGACTGGGGCTACAGGGAGGAGTTTGGAGTTTTCAGGACCAAACGAGCTTGGGGGAAGGGCCCTTGGCGCTGGGCCTCGGGCCTGGGAGGAGAGGACATTGCCGTCAGTGCTGGTTCTTCGGAGGGGCTGCGGCGGCGAGGCTGGTTCTGGGAGTGGCAGTAAACGCTGGAGAATGGAAGCCACTCCCGCCATCAGGATGAAGAGCGAGGCCCAGGCCGTGCTGCCCCCTCCAGCATCCCGGCCACCTGTGGTGGACGCTGAGAGAAGCCCCCAGAGCAAGGGTGTGTAATCCACACACTTAAAGCCGCAGCCTCACCAGGTGGAGTCTAGAAGGGGGGTTGGGAGCTGACAAGCCGTAGTTCCACAGAGATTGTCATTTCCTGGGCTGAATCAGTAACAGCTTCGTAGTTGCCTTTTAGAAGATGTGATTCTTGGTAAAACTGAGGTTCAGTCCACTTTCCTGTAAGGGAGACCCTCATGCTAAAGCATTTTAGCTTTGCTGGCCACGTAGGGTTTCTGTCGCATATTCTTGTGGTTTTGTTTGTTTGCTTACAACCTGTAGAGTCGTAAAAGTCCTCCTTAGTCCAGGGGCGTATAAGCCAAGTCCGTACCGCCCATATACGGAGGTTACTCCTACCCTCTCCGCAGCACGGGACAGCGCCAGTTATCCTGGCCGGGTCTGGGCCGCGGCCGTGGGCCCGGCCTCTGTGCGGTGTTAATCACTCCTTAGTACTCACGTCCCCAGCTGCATATTTGTAACCTAAAGACAAAAGTGTAAAGTTCACTGCTATAAAAATATTCATGTATTTTAGGTAAAGGAAGTAGGGGCGAACAAAAAGATTAATTGCTATATTTACAGAAGATGTACAGGTACAACCACAGAAGGGAGCCATAGCTACTGTGATTCTTATTTTGGTGACTGATCATGACGCTGCAGTTGGTGTTGTCTCCCTTTGCCTCCTACACATTCTGTACCCCCTTTGCCTTGGACCTAGTCTTTTCTTAATACCTACTGGGGTGACCTAAACCATTTTTGAAGTGTCTGTTTCTCTGGGTTTGTTTTTGTTTTTTAAGTCTATTTATTTTGAGAGAGTGTGAGCAGGGAAGGGGAAGAGAGAAATAGGGAGAGAGTGAATATCCCAAGTGGGGTCCGTGCTGTCAGCACAGAACCTGACACTGGACTTGATCCCACATGCCCTGAGCTGAAACCAAGAGTCAGATGCTTAACCATCTGAGCTGCCAAGTGCCCTGAATCTCTGGGATTCTTGAGCATCTTGCTTTTTTCTTTCGTTTTTGTTTTATTTTGTTGCTGCAGATTTCTTCTAACCTTTTCTATCTGGTGAATTTTTCATTCCAAACACTGTACTGTTATTCTTCGGAAGTGCCATCTGGTCCTTGAGTACACTGAGCATATTCATAGTAGCTCGTTTAAAATCCCAGTCTGCTAATTTTGATTTATTATTTCTGAATTTCTATTAACTGACTTTTCTCCTAATAGGTTACATTTTCCTGAGTGGTTTTTTTTTTTTAAGTCAGAACTGGATATTGTGAAGTTTGTGTTTTCAGGCGCTGAGTCACATGCTGCTTCAGAAGTGTGGGCGCTCACTCGGCAGGCGGTTCAGTCAGTTACCTGTGTGTTAGCTCGGTCCTTCAGAGGTTTGATCTTACACACTGTGAGGGTAGGTCTGAGGCAGCCTTTATCATAGGGTTATTGTAGCCCCTGTACTCAAGCGGGGTGTCCCGTCAGGCTCTCAGCTGAAGGCCCAGGGTATTTAATGAGCACCCCACTCCCGTTGCTAGGGCTTTGGATGTGCCCCCAGCCCCGCGGGATATGTATGAAACCTCAGCCTCCAGCCCCCCACTGCGTGTCCTTTGCCGGGCCTTTGGAGCCCTGTCTCACTGGGGTGCTGGGATTAGTAATCAGCAGACAGTTCAAAGTGACCCCTAGACAGATTTCTGGAGCTTTTTCTCTGTGTAGCTCCCTCCTTTTTGGCACTCAGCCCTGTAAGTTCTAGTAGTCTTTCTAGCTGCTTCTGCCTTCCTGATTTTTGTCTTCTCAACTTATAAGAGCACAGTGCTCTGCCTGGGACTTGTACTTGTGTGTTGCAGTCCACTTAGTGGTCTGGGCACAAAGCCAGGTGAGGATCGGGCTCACCTCATGTGTTCCCCGTCTTTCAGGGTTTGCTGCCCTACGCACGTAGTGTCCACTGTCCAGAGGTAGTTGCTGCCTCGTATCTTTCCAGTTTTCTGGTTATTTATAGCAGGAGAGGAATTCTGGCTTCATCGTGACTGCAAGCAAAATCTATTTTTCTGTTATTTTACTGTTGGACATGGAAGACCTAAGAGGCATCTCAGAGAACCTTCTGGATTCTTTTATTTATTTATTTTTTTTACATATTTTTGAGAGACACAAAGAATGAGTGGAGGGGAAGCAGAGAGAGAAGGAGATACAGAATCTGAAGCAGCTCCAGGCTCTGAACAAATGTTCAGCACAGAGCCTGATGTGGGGCTTGAACCCACAAACCGTGAGATCATGACCTGAGCTGAAGTCGGCCGCTCAACTGACCGAGCCACCCAGGCGCCCCATGAATTCTAAACATAGTCTAGAACCCATTATCAAGTAGCAACCCAGTTTCGCTTGGTACCAGAATTAATCACACCAGCCAATTTAGTAACGTCTGCCTGCCTTTGTTCAGTGGCATATGAAGTCCAAGACAATGGTTAGGTGACGTTCTCATTCCGGGGAGACAGTGTCATGTTCCCAGGCGGAGGCGTTCCTCCTTTGTAAATAAGACCTTCACACCATAGAGCTCAAGGTGAGGGGACAGGCTGCGGAAGTTCTGTGTGTGTTTAGATGTTAATAGAGGAACTATTCCCACAGCCACACCCTGGTTTCCAGACCTTTCATTGTGGCCTTGAAAACAACCGCATCATGTATTTGGTTGCACATTCAGAGCAGTATTCTATCCTGGATGGTAGAACCATCTCAGAATGTGTCTTCCACTGGCACCTTAAATGAGAGATGAGAGCCAGGAGCTTAAGAACCCACATGTTCCACGCCCTGGGCTGGTGTGGTAGGTGGGGTGGACCACAGCAATGCCCTGCGCCCCGCCACACACCCTAGTGAAACACAGTGTATACTGATAAGCCAGTGCTTATGACATGAACCAAATGGAGAGGAAGTGAATAAAGTACCAGGGCTCTATGTCAATACAGTGAGCATATATGTTCTCTGACAGGTTGACGTAGGAGTAAAGAACTGAGTCAAATGAGGCAGTAAGGGATGTGAATATCTAGTCAGAGAACAGAGAGAACTCGACGGCTTTCAGGCAGAAATGAACTTGGTGAACTTGAGAGACAAGACTTGTGTGATGGTAGAGGAAGAAAGTGGAACATGGTAGTAGCAGATGGCATTGGAGGGATAGTGAGGGACGGGTGGTCTGTGGCCTTGTAGACCATGGTAGGGGATTGGGACCTGAGTTGTGGGAGTGGTGGAATCTGATTTCTTTCTTTTCCTTTTTTTTTTTTTTTTTTTTTTTAGATTTAGGGTTTTGCTTTGTGGACCATCAGGAAGACAGTCTAGAAGGTTATTGTAGTAGTCCTTGCCAGAAATAGTTGGTTGCTTGCTTAGAATGGGGGGAGCAGAGATAATGTGGTGTTGGGCACATAATAACATCTACGTATTGCTGGAAAAAATAGATTTTTCAAAAGTAAGAGCCACTCCAGAGCTTCCATGCCCTTTTGTTCTACATTCCAGCCAAACAAAATAATTTATTTAAGTTTTCTGTTTCTGTGCCATGACCTGGTTTTCGTGTGTCTCATAGCTGTAGTCATTCGTTTTGAACCTTTGTAATCTTCTACATAATATTTTCTGGTATGGTGTTCCGATTTCTAGTATAATGTATGTGCGCATTACTCCTGTTAGACTTTTAGCTTCAGGACATGCAGTCATAATTACCACAAATTCTGAAAAAAAAAATTGCAATCCGTGGTGATTATGTAGCTGAGGTTCCTTCCGCCCTGTGACTACTGCTCTGAGCGTCATAGCTCTTAGGTCAGAGGTTCCTTTGACAGATTCCAATGTAGAAGCCTTGCTAAGCTCTTCCCGCGGTGTCTTTTTGGTTGAGGAAAGGCTCCACTTGAACTAGAAAACCAGTTTTGGTCAAGAAAACTTGAGAACATTGAGACACTGGAAACATGGTATGGGCTGGTATGGGCCGTGAACTCCAAGTGCAGCCACCCTCGGGCAGTCTGGTCTGTGCACACGATTGGTCAGTCCGTAAGTGTTCCCTGTGGAGGCTGCGGAAGGACCGCTCCACCCCGTGTGCCAGCTCGCCTGGGACAGGCAGCTGTGATCCTTACAGTGGCACTGGGAGGTGAGAGGGTCTCCCTTTTACAGAAGCTCTGAAAGGGTCACTACATGGCTACAGATCAGACCATATATGGGAGAACCTTCTGGAACATGTGTGAGTTTTCAAGAGTGTGATAATGGCCTTTAAGCCCAGGGATAATACTTTTGAAGGAAGACAAGCAGAGTATACTGTGAATTCAGAGGGCAACGGAGAAAGTCATTGCATCTTTTGGAGGTGATAAATGTAAATTTCCTTAAGAATTAGTAAATAAAAGCGAGGGTCATTTTTGTGTAGATCCATTTATTTGAAGGAAACAGTATGCAAGTTACTTTTTGGGAAATCACAACTGACTAGATTCAAGTTAATTATCATTTTAGGTTTTTTCATGAAGAATGTTTCTAAGTATTGACATGTTGTATATGTTTTTGCCAGCAGCTGGTAGCAAGACCTTCCAGTATGAACTATATGGTGGCTCCCGTAACTGGTAATGACGTGGGAATTCGTAGAGCAGAAATTAAGCAAGGGATCCGTGAAGTCATTTTGTGTAAGGATCAAGATGGGAAGATTGGACTCAGGCTTAAATCAATAGATAATGTAAGTATTTTTAATTATCTTTCAGTTTGTCAGAATAGCTTATGGCATATTAAGTGATCAGTATTAGAATAATTTACAGTGCACGTGGTTTAATTATATTGCGTCTATAATCAAGATTATTTTAAATCCACTAACTTAAATTTTCCCACTTGGAGATGCTGGGACAGAGCTGATACTTCATCACTTTAAATGAAGTTGGTTTTTTTTTTGAGTCTCCTTTCTGGAATAAAGTTCATTGGTCTACGTAGATTACAATTATCCAGATAAAGTTATGACATTCAGATAGGGCATATGTAGCTGTGAGGACTGACCAGTGAGAGTCGGTGGTCTTGTGTGTGTTTTTTAAATAAGGACCATTTAACTTGGGAAGTGTGTTTGCAGGTTTGTTACTTCCATCCTTCAATGTGAATTTAATAGGTCATTTTTGGAGCAAAAGTGCTTTTCTAATTAGGGCAGTCATTATTTTACCTTCGTAACTACTTCTTACCTCCCCATACTGAAGAAATGAAATAGGGCAGTTGCTCTCTGGGGAGGCATTTGGGATGGTTACGGACATGGTTAGTCTTTGCCCCGATTCGTGGTTTTAGGAATTACCTGAGATTCCTTACTGGCCTTAAGTCTTACTAGCTCAGCGTGTCCAACCTTCTCACGTAGAAAATAATGATGATGCTGAGTGTTGCACATCACACCATGGTAAGTGGCCGAGGCTGATCTTGGCAGGAAGCCCCGGCCCCGCCTGCCTACCCAGAGGGCTCAGGGCATCGGTGGCATAGCACGCGGGTAATCTGTGCAGGACACATCACCGTGCTTCTCGGGAGCCCTCACTTCACTTCTCTCCCTTCCTTTTCAGTAGTGTGTGCTTCTCCTTCCTCTGTCCTGGACGACAAGCTACTCTTCACGGGCCCCTGCCTCCATGGCACTTATCCCTGCAGTGGATTTCGCCATTTGGCCAAAACTCATCGTCATTGCTCTGACCATATCACAGGGTGCCGCCTGGTTTTCAGTGCTGCCATGTGTAAACTGTAAGGTATAGGACAGGAGTTCTGTCTGACGCAGCCTAAGAGTAGAGAAACGGTCGAGCTTTGTAGATGCTTTCATGTTTTGGCCAAGTTTTACTCTTAACTTACTTTTGAGAAGAGTATGAGAGAGGGAGACACAGAATATGAAGCGGGTTCCAGGCTCCGAGTTGTCAGCACAGAGCCCAACACAGGGCTCGAACTCATAAACCACAAGATCATGATCTGAGCCGCAATTGGACGCTTAACCAACTGAGCCACCCACACACCCTTGTTTTTGTTTTGTTTTTTTTTAATTTCAACATCTGAGATTGAGAGTTTGTAGGAGTATAGTGGGTTTAGTTCTTTGTTGACTATACTTGAGTTTTTTGTATTTATTTCATAGTGGATTCTTTATAAAAACTGGAGTGGTATTATTGAATGTACTTTTTAGGCTGTTAAATAAACCTTAATCTCATTTGATTAGCCATAATTTAGCCAGTGGGTTGAGGAGTCCTTCAGTTCTAAAGGAGAGTTATGACCTCATACTGTCATTTAAAAAAAAATTTTTTTTTAAGGTTTATTTTGGAGAGGGAGGGAGACACAATCTGAAGCAGGCTCCAGGCTCTGAGCTGTCAGCACAGAGCCCGATGTGGGCTTGAACCCCTGAACTGTGAGACCAGATGCTTAACTGACTGAGCCATTTTAATTCCAAAATGAAGGGGCTGATTGGTCGGGTGGGTCATGATTTGAGGTAGAAATTACTAGTGAGATTTTACATTTTTGCCTTCTTTCTTGGAGTCATTGCCTTGATAAAATCTTCAGTTTCTTTTTTAGGAGTAATGACATATATATTCATGTAGTGGTTTTTTTTCCCCCAAGGGTAGATCCATAACCTGAACAGTTGGTACCTAATTTTTCAGTATTTTTAAACCATATCATTGGGGCGCCTGGGGGCCTCAGTTGGTTAAGCTTCCGACTTCGGCTCAGGTCATGATTTCACGGTTTGTGGGTTCGAGCCCCGTGTCGGGCTCTTTGCTGACAGCTCAGAGCCTGGAGCCTGTTTCAGACTCTGTGTCACCCTTTCTCTTTGCACTTTGTCTCTCTCTCTCTCTCTCAAAAGTAAATAAACATTAAAAAAATTTTTTTTAAATCATATCATAACAGTGGTAAATGACTAAAGTTATTTTCTTATTCTCTAGGGTGTATTTGTTCAGCTGGTCCAGGCAAATTCTCCAGCCTCTTTGGTTGGTCTGAGATTTGGGGACCAAGTGCTCCAGATCAACGGGGAAAACTGTGCAGGCTGGAGCTCTGATAAGGCGCATAAGGTGCTCAAACAGGCTTTTGGAGAGAAGATAACCATGACTGTTCGTGACCGGTAAGTTGACTAGACAGTTGAAACGGAAACCAGATTGGTTTTCCATTTTCTTGGGCTTTTAAGATTCTGTGGCTGTGCTCCTGTGTTGCAGAAGACTATTCGATGGTATTGATTAGCCTTACAGTCTTGCATTTGTGTGGTGCAGCTTTTTCTTAAATAAATCTTTAGAGCATTCTGGTTTTGTATGCGTCCTTCAAGAAGTTACGATCTGTCTTTTTCTCTAGATCGTAGAAAATGAACATTGGAAAAGTAAGCGCACGGCATCGCTGGCCTCACTTTGCAGTTCACTGTGTAGACATCCGGCACAGGCTGGACACGGCCAGGGCCAGGGCCCCTGCGGATCCCCCGGGTCGGGGTGGCAGTTCTAAAAACCAAACCTGGCCTTTAGGGTGGCTCCAAAGCTCTAGTGGTCAAGGTGGAAAGGTAGCATGTGATATTTAGCAGTTGATAAACTAAACATGTGGCACATGAAATCAGGGCCTCTCTGTTCTTGCCCCTTAACATGGGTGTTAAGGGTCAACCCATGTCACATTGTTACAGTCAGCTGTTGGGTTTTAATTCTTCTCCGTTAAACTTAGGTTTTATCTAATTTTGTTTCTAGTTTCTCACACGGTAGGTATTTGGTAAACATTTTGCAGATGGAACACCATAGTTACTTTAAGGAGAATTTCGAAGAGTAACTCGGACCAGTAGGAAGAATTCAGTTTTTCACTTAGCCCATTATGTTCACAGGCCCTTTGAACGGACAATCACCATGCATAAGGATAGTACTGGACACGTCGGCTTCATCTTTAAAAATGGAAAGATCACATCCATAGTGAAAGACAGTTCGGCAGCCAGAAATGGTCTTCTCACAGAACATAACATCTGTGAAGTCAACGGGCAGAACGTCATTGGGCTGAAGGTAGGGGCAGCGCTTCTGCCTGGTGCTGCGGTTTTGTTTTAGCCGCCACCTTTTCCGTTTGTCTAAGTGGTGTTTTCACGTAGACTGCCAGAGCAGACACGAGCCTGGGGGAGTGGGGCCTGGGACTCTGTGCTCTCGGGCTGAGGGAATTAGGTGTAGTCTGGAGTTACCGTCCTATGGCAAAGGCCTTGACCGCTGTCATCTGTGCGGACCTGTGGGCACTGAGGGGTTTGGTGACATTCTGAATGAATGATTGCTCAGCTTTTGTTCAACCAAGAAATGGTAGGAAATGAGTAATGGTTTCCGTGTATACTAGTACCACATTTTCCCCCTCCTCAGATTCCTAACTAAGACTATATTAAGGTCTAAAGATTTTCATTGAGATGTGCTCGTTTCATAAACTTGGTTAGGAATGCACTGTTAACCAGGGGGGGTGTGGAAGCTTTGGATGTGAAGAAAATTATTTCATCTTAAGTCATGAAAAAGATGATTTTTTAGCTCCAGTATTTACTCGGTTAGCAGATTTGTTGCCATCTATAAAATTGCGATTCTGTAGAATTAAACTTGGTGAAACTAGAAAAAATAGCAAATATCAAGGGTCAGATTTGGGAATCACTAGCAAAACTAATGCAGACATATTTACCAAGAATAATGTAATTTCATTTTATTAAATAAAGCCTTAGAATTAATTTTCATTACGTGTTTTTAACAGGACTCTCAAATTGCAGACATACTGTCCACATCTGAGTCTGTAGTTACCATTACCATCATGCCTGCTTTTATCTTTGAACATATTATTAAACGGTGAGTAGACAATACTTAAACCTGCTGTGAGTTAAAAGAGAGCACAGTGCTTATATTAATTCCTACCTCTTGGTTCTTTTACCTAAGGGATGACATGGTGTTTATGTAGAAATTTGAAGTGAATTATTTAAGTCAGAGGAATTGGTAAGGATGAGCCCTCACAGCTTCCCAAGTATTGAATAAAATCCACCACACGTCTCTGAAATGTCGGCATTTTCTGGGAGGAGAGCTGCGGGAGCGGGAGCGGGCAGGCTCTCATTTCTGCTTTCAGTAACGCGGACCACGGTCGCTGCCCGCGTTTCCTCTGCTCAGCAGAAATCCCGTGGGGTCCACGACAGAGAAGTCTTGCCTGTGGGATGCCAGGAGTAACAGTTCCTGTTCCGAAAGCGCCGCAGGAGGCAGGGCGAGGCGCGTGGTGCTCCCTCGGTCCTCAGGAAGGCAGGCGGGAAAGCTGCCGTGGGGGGAGTGGGGGGGCGGCCGGCGTTCCCTTCCCGAGCCCCTTGACAGTCCTGGCTTCTGTCCGCGGTTTTTACCAAGCTAGCTCAGATCCTGTTTTTCAGACTGTCTTGCCTGTGGAAATAGGATCTCAAAGAGTAAAACCATAATACCTTAGTACAAAATCTCTTACGGGCAGGAAAAAAAAAGTTGGAGTCCAGACTAGTTGTCGAGTTCTCTTCCCCCAGTGATAGGCTCTCCCTTCCCGTTTCCCTCCCGGCTCACAGCGGTGGTGTGTGTCTCATTTTCCTTGCTTTTTAGTCATTGGTGTTAATAATCAAGGACTTAATTATATCTCATCTAACTTTCACGCTGGGTATTTTGTGAACTAGATTATCTGAGACTCTTAGACCCGAACTCATTAAAAAGACCTTCCCTCTCCCCGCAATTCCACTTGATTTCTAACAAGGCGAGGCTGGAGTGGGAGTTTTCTTGGACCAGCATAGCCTTTTTGAAAAAAGCCCAAACCTCAGTATTTCATAAACTCTCTCCTAGGATGGCACCAAGCATCATGAAAAGCCTGATGGATCACACCATTCCTGAGGTTTAAACATCATGGCACAATGGAAACTTCGCTGAACTTCTCCAGTTTACTTCTTGGGCAACTTAACTTTATATTATGCACATGAAGCTTTCTAGGAGCCAGAGAGCATATGCTGCATGAAGACCATTTTTTCCTTACATCATGGCTGGGAGTCTTACCCATTTGATCGGTATCTTGTTCACACTTCAAGATCGTTGTAGCCTTACCCTGGTTTTACAGATGTGAAACTTTGGACAGATGTACTGATTTTCATAGAATAGTTTCTCTACTGGAAGCCCGATGCTTTTACAAGCCATTACGATTAGAATGACTGATACAGGCTTAGCTCTGTTAGAACAAATCACCTTTATCCTGTGTATCAAGTAGTGCTGCTCATGTTACTTTAATTCTATGGTATAATTGCATTTTTAATGTGTTACCATAGTACCTGTAGAATGATTGCTTTTTTAGTTCGTGTGTGCACGTGCATGTGTGCGCGTGCGTGTAAAATGCCAGTTAAGTATGCTGGTTCCATTCCATGTAAGCATTATACAGTGTAGGGTGCAAGAGATTGTGTTGATCATCATTAAATTGTAACTACCTTTACTCTCTAAGCTTGAACTGTCGCCTTAACTGTGTTCAGCATCTAGAATAAAAGCCAAAATAGCACTATTGCTGCCTTTCTAAGACCCAGAATGCAGTTCCCTGTCACACTGCCATGTGCCCTGGCCCAGAACAGTTAATGGTACACACGAGCCACTGCATAGCTGCTTAGTTGCATTTGAGATTTTCTAGTCATCGTGTCACGGAGATTTCTTTCTTCCAAAAGTTACTGATCTTACTTTCTGAGAAATGAATCACTATATATTAAATGTAAAAATTCTTTAAGTTTTTGACTTTTTTTTTCATTTGTAGATTAAGTGGAGTAATACCTACTTTTGTCATTTACTCTAACTGTGTAACCTAGCTACTTTGGGATGGCCTTAGGATGTTTTCCAGGTAATTTGTTCCATTTCCTGACCCCTCCCTACAAACCAAGTGGCAATGACACGTTATCCTCATTTGTTTTTTGGTTTGTGCCTATTCCGTTTTAATTAAATATGTATAAATAAAGTTAACCTTTTAGTCTGTTTATGCATCGTTTGGAAACAGTGTTTTTCACCAACCTCGCGCACGACTTAGAAAACAGGCGCGTGAAGCTCACACCCTGGGCCCGCGGGAGTATCACTAGCTGCCTCCGCCTGCGGCCCTGGACGGCCAGCGCGCACGCTCCAGGCGGAGCAGCAGGATGCCGCCCACCTGCCCCCGCCCCGTCACTCAGGCTATGAGATCTATAATCTTGAAAAACATTGTTAGAAGAGCTTTACTCTAAAAATCAGTTCTGTTGCTTTTACAGCTTAGCTTGTTTGAAATTTAGAAAAGCAAACCGAACCTTTCCTGGTTTACTTACCTCATTTTGTTCTCTGAGTTTGGATTATCTGAGGATAGTTCCAAAAAAATGATGAGAAGGTCATTCTTACAAAGTACAGTTTTCTAGAAGGACCAATACTGGAAGTTCTTGAAAAGCAGGAGCCTTAGTAATCATTTAAGAAAATGAAAACTGCTTTCATTACAGAAAAATATTTTTAATGTAGAAAAGATGAGCATTTAATAGCTATAATGAAATAAACCATCCTGTACACAGTAAACTTACTGTTAACAAGAATTGCTAATCCTTCCCCAGGTTCTTAGAATCTGAGGGCAGTAGGTCATACAAAGTAACCACTCCGTGAACACACCCCCCCAAACCCAGCGGGCAGGGCAGCAACTTGTAGGTAAGGAAGACAAAACGGACTCGGGAGTAGCAGAGAGTGCTGCACATGTGCTTGGAAAATTCGGAGTTCAGTGTTGTTTCAGAGTTTTCCCAACACCGCTGAGTATCTCGTGGCTACTTTTCTTTGCCCCGAAGCCTGCCTTCTGGCCCCCAGCACCCCGGGATGGCCATCCGCCTTACAGACGTCATGTCGTCCCCCTAACACCGCCATGTTTTTGCCTGGAGGCTGGCAACCAATGGCTTTCATTGAGTGAAGTCCCCATGATTTTGGAAGTTTAAAACCACAAATACCTCGTGTGGTAAAACTTCTAATTACCGTCATTGCACATTCACCAGTTCATTTCAAAGTTTGGTTTAAGAATACATTAGAGTTCAACTTAACATTCAGGAGAGGAAAAGGCACTTAATACTGCAATTTCCAGAACATAATTTGTCGGTCTTCCCCTCCTGTGATGATACTGCTACACTGTTCGTTCATCCACATACATGTCACAGCACCTAGGGGAAAGAGACCGTGCGGTTAGGCAGCAGGCTGGCCGGGGCCCCACAGACGCTGTCAAGTGCGATGCTGTCTCCTCTCATCCTGTAAGCGGTGTCTAAGTGACCAGTACGGCTCGGCACGAGGAACTTGTGAGGAGTAAGAAAGCCCTTGAACGTAAAGCTGAAATAACTGAGGACTGGGCTACAGGGCCGAGGGCGAATACGCACACCAGCAGGGCACACGGGAGGGGAAGCGGTGAGGGGCTGCTGTGAGGCTGCAAGTTCCATTTACCGGACGGAGTCAAATGTTACTTAAAGCCAGCACGCTGAGAGTGACATAAACAGATCCCTTTAGAATGTTGAAAAATAGCCATGTGACTGAATGACAGAGGGAAGAGAACGTAGGGGAAATCAGTGGTCACGGTGGAAAGGTAAACTGATCTTTATCACCTTAGAAACCGGAAGAATGGAAAACCGGAATCTTTCCGGGGACCAGGAGGCAAGCATGCAAATGGAAGCATATAATGAGTCTCCCAGAGACAGTAGGTGGGGAAACGGGGCAGAATGATGAACACACGTCCAAACCCCCGCCTCCCCACGGGGAGCCACTCCTCCGGGACAAAACTCCTTAAAGGAGGAGAACAGGGGGCTACGGAGTCGGTGGTGGGAGGAAGATCGTTTTCATTCAAATTAACTACTTTTGTGTTGTTTTAAAAAAACTTGGTGCGTCCATTTAAAAACAAGTTGGAGTTTTTCCTATGGCTTTTAATGCTCCACGTGGAAGTTCATGCAAAAGCTTCCTTTCCGGAGTCGAACGTCCATCACCATAAATGTCAGTCCTGAGGGATCGGCCGCCCGAGACGCTGGTGGGGAACACTGGCAACAGGGAGGGGAACAGGGCCTTCGCTGCCCGGGAAGAGAGGGTTTCCTCAGGGGAAAAGCAGGTTTGAGGTCAGCATTTTAGGAAGAAAGGTCAAGGCGCGCGCTCGCCGGCTTACCTGTGTGGCCCGGTATCCGCTCGCTCATTTTGCCCGCGAGGAGGTCCCAAACGAGCAGTTCACCGGACTGACTGCCCGACAGAACGGAATTCCCGTCCCAGATGAAGCACCTGCAGCAGTGATTTAGAAAGAACCAGCTGCTCACTCATCCAGCAGGAGGGGCGCGCTCGACGCTGGCCAAGGCCCGCCCGAGCGACACGATCGCGACCTTGTGGGTCGGTGTCTCCCCCCGCTAGGAACCCAGGCAGCCTACCTCTGGGGCTTGTCCGAGGCCATAGAAGAGATGAGCATTCCCGTCTGCACATCGGTGACGTTCAGGCAGCCGTCGGCACCCGTGCTCAGGACGTGGCGGCTGTCTGCAACACGAGGCCGGGCACAGCGGGTGCGGCCTCAGAAGCGCGTGGCAGGTGGTTCCGGCACAGCGCTCCCTCTCCTTCCCCCTGCGCTACCTGTACTCGACCAAGGACTCCCCTCTCCTTGGGATGTTGGTTTCTAAGACCCGGGGCTGATGACCCTTTGGTGTGAGGCCGTTTGCATGTGATGAATCAGTTTGTCTGAACTGACGGATCAGAACCTTGTCCACTCTGGCTTTTCTCAAGGTACAATGGCCCAAGAGGACCGTGTTCTGCCACGAAGCAGCCTCAGACACAGGCAGAGCTGCCTGGTTTTCTTTCTACACCTTACTATTTTAGAGGAATGATTCCGACTCCCCCCGTGTCATCTGTATTAAAAAGGATAATACTACCTGGGCTAAAAGCAGCATCACATACGGTCCCTGAATGGCACGGGATCTGGTGCAGTGCGGTGGCCGTCGTGAGGTCCCAGATACTCACTGTGCCTTCTCTGGTGCCTGAGACCAACATCGTCCCCGTAGCATTCAAGCTAATTGTATCTACCTAAGGAGGGAAACAAAGTATTCCACTTAGAATTCCGGCCATCAGCTGTCTCCCAGGCTGACTCACCTGTGTGGACGCGATAAAGGTTCAGCTCTAGTGGACAGCGTCCTGAGGGGCTAATGCACGTGCATTCCTGCATCGTCTACTGAACTACTGAGAAGTGAAATCCATCATGTGCTACTCAGTAACTGAAATATTGCCGGGGGAAATGTAATGTGGTTTTAAAATAGCCTAAAATCGGGGCGCCGGGGTGGCTCAGTCGGTTGAGCATCTGACTTCGGCTCAGGTCATGATCTCGCAGTTCATGGGTTTGAGCCCCGCATCGGGCTCTGTGCTGACAGCTCAGAGCCTGGAGCTGCTTCAGATTCTGTGTCTCCCTCTCTCTCTGACCCTCCCCTGCTCACACTATCTCTCTCTCAAAAATAAATTAGAAAAAAAAAATAGCCTAAAATCGGGACACCTGGGGGCTTCAGTCGGTTAAGCATCCCACTTTGGCTCAGGTCATGATCTCGCGGTTTGTGAGTTCAAGCCCTGTGTCGGGCTCTGTGCTGACAGCTCAGAGCCCGGAGCCTGCTTCGGAAGCCACGACCTCCTCTCTGTCCCTTTCCCACTCACACTCTCTCAAAAAATAAATGTTAAAAAAAATTTTTTTTAATTGCCTACAATTGAGAGTTTCAGAATAACTGAATTATAAATCGCAACAAGGTGCCAGAGCAGGCACAGCTCATCCACGTTATTTGAGGGGTCTGGGGAAATGGGCATCTCCCCAGGGTAGTGCTGCACGCCCCCAGCATTACATTCGCCATAACAGTTCTCAACCTCAGCTCAGCTGTCGCCCCTGCAGGTCACACACCAGTTCACCCAGAGGAGACGCAGTACCGCGAGCTCTCGTGGGAGAAGCAGTGCTGTGACCCAGCGGTAGTGGAAGGCCAAGGGGCTGCGGGCCGGCTTTGGGTCTGCCTACTCGTGTGCGCTTGGGCGGCCCGACACCAGGCCCGCGACCTCGGCTGCTGGGGGTGTCATGCTAGACCGCCCTACTTCGGTGTCAGAAGACATACTTTGTTGCCCCAAATAGTTCGAGGGGATCCAAATATTCGTCGTCATGCTCAGAAACTGGTATTTTGGAAACCAGATGGGACAGTAGCTAATTCTCAGGGAAACAGCAAAATGGAGGAAAAAAGACAAAGTAGGCTTGGAAACGCAGAGAGGCGAGTCAAAGACAAGAGCTGGGAGCCCACACTCCCCGACCAGGGAAGTAAAATGAGGCAGGAAATTGAAAGCGCGGGGAAGACGGAGAAGAGCCCCACCCCCTCGCGCGGCCCCGCCCTCTGGGCTGCGGTGGCCCAGTGCCCGCACTCACGCCCACGTCGTGTTCCAGCTCGGCCAGCGTGTCGAACTGGTGTCTCCTGGGGCACGTCATTTCTGCAGGGACACCGGACCACACCTGCGGCGGAGCATCACGGGACGTATTTGCAGACATCGAGCGCGAAACCGTTTCTAACACACCCAAGAAAAGTGCTCTGGACCAACCGGCTCCCAATTCGCCTACTTGCCAGCAGCACAAAGCTGCGACGTGGCTTCCGGCCCCTTCCTACACTGCCCACGCCTTCGTTCCTGCCCCCGGCGCCTGCCCAGGGCCCACCGGACCGTGTCTGTCTCTATCCTCTGAACTTGGCCGTTGTCAGCCGTGGTCTCTGTGTGAACTAGGGAAACCCGACTGCACAAGTGCCGTAGCGGCTGTATTTCGAGAAGACCCGAAAAGGCAAGTTGCCGAAAAAATTAGGAGACTTTGGTGCGGGCAAGAACACTGTCTGTAAGAAGGAGGGGAAATCCTGAAACTCTTGAAGGAATTCTAATAGTTTCAGGCTCTTGCTTTCCTTTTACAGAGATGCACCCTGGAACCTGAGGGTGCCGAACACTGGTGTGGCCTTCACAAGGCAGCTGGGCAGGGTTCCAGAGCCAAGGCCAGGGGCGGCCCCACATCCACAGAACGGGGAACGGACGAGCGTCTGTTCTAACTTGGACTCGAATGCACTCTCGGTTCACGATTCCCCACTTTAGCCTGATGGTTTCTGATTAACTGGTTAACTGCCAGCACAAACCGTGTGAGATTAAGAGCACTGCTACTGTATACAGTTGGCCCTTAAACAATGCAGGGGGTCAGGGCTCTGACCCCACATGCCATGCACTTGAAAATCTACTTATAACTTTTGACTCTCCCAACACTTAACTACTGATGGCCTGCTGTTGACCGGAAGTCTTACCAGTAACCTCAACAGGTGACTACTATGTACGGTAACCTTCCCATAAGATAAGCTGGAGAAAAGACAATGCTAAGGAAATCATAAAACAGATTTACAGCAGTGTATGTATTCACCAACTAAAATCCACGGATAAGTGGGCCTCAGCAGCTCAAACCTGTGTTAACCAGGGGCCCAGCTGTATTTTTCCGTAACTGGGTCTCCCCAATTCCATCATTTACCCCCTGGTTGAGCGCACAGCACAAAAATCATGAAAACTTCCTATTAAGAGGTGTACACATTAAAAAAACACAGGCAGGGGCGCCTGGGTGGCTTGGTCCGTCGGGCCTCCGACTTCGGCTTAGGTCATGATTCACAGTTCGTGGGTTCCGGCCCCGCATCGGGCTCTGTGCTGGCAGTGCAGAGCCCTCTTCGGGTCCTCAGTCTCCCCTCTCTCTGCCCCTCCCCTGCTCCCGCTTGCTCTGTCTCTCCCTCAAACATAAATTAACGTAAAAAACAGGCGTTAACTTTTAGTAACTTTATATATCACTTATACACTTTGTGAAAAATAGTGAAGTGACTGACCACGTTAACAACAGATAGAATGGTTTATAATACTTGCATTCTCCAAACGTTTTAAGTTAGAAATTCGATATTAACCTTCACTGTGGAGTCCCACGATCCGGAATAGAGCCGGCTGTCACGCCAACAGATCTTACTAACGGCATCGTCATGTCCCATTAACGTGTCCTGGCATCTTCCAAATGCTATAGAATAAAAATAGCTAACATACAAGATAATGAGAACTGTTAAAAAGCATTCCAGCTTAAGTTTAACACTCTTAAGCACATATTCAAGGAATATTATATTGTTCAATTCTGTACTTACTAAGACCCACTAGACTTACAAATTTACCTGTTCTCCTATTATGAGACCAAATTACTCAAAATCTGAATTTAAAACTAGAATAATCTCCGGGAAGGACTCATCTGTGTTTTCACCTCAGTTTAACACACAGAGTAAAACAGTCCAGTTGGAGAAATTATTAGATTCAGATGCTCACAGTCAAAGCCGCCAGTACTACCCTTATGCAGTGTCTGTTCCTTTCTGAACACAAGGAGGTGCATCTCCCCAGCGGAAGGCCTGTCCCTGCCTGCCTTCCGCCCTCAAAGACAGCTGCTCCATGCAAGGAATTACACGCGGAGCACGTGCAAGTACCTACACGTTGTTATCCCACGAAGAACTTATGACAGTGGCATCTCCTGGCAGAAGCAAACAAGATGATAAAGCCTAAAATACAAATGGTTTGGCATTAATCACTTGCGATAATTAGCAAGTCCCTAACGTGGTGACATTATCTTGTAAACCCTCCTTTCCCCCAAATTAATGGTCACATTCTGCTTATTTTGGCCTTCCTCATAGTTAGGAAGTTTTTATTCAACTGGCCAATTCCAGATGCTTAATTTCTTCCCAAACATAGAAAGTCCAAGTGTGTGCAGTGTGTGTGGACCGGCCTGAGGGTTTTCAGGGGCTCTGGGGGGCTCTCACTGGGCTGGAGAAACTCCTAACATGGGCAAATCGTGGGGTGGGTGGAGGTGGGGGCTGGACTTTATCCTCAAGAACCCTCTCTGGATTACAGCCTTCCATGCATAGGGAGGACTTTGAAAACTCTTTAGGGAATCTCAAAACCTTTTAGACGGTTTACATTAATAATAAAGTGTGGCTTTTTCAGAAGAACTGGGTTTCTAGTATCAGATGTCCTAACAACTCAGAAATACATAAGTTATTTACGAAATACAGAAACGTTTAGTTTGAGAGTTCCAGAAAGATTTATGAAGTAGAGGATTCTACTGGGTAGCACTTCAAGTTTTCTAGGCTACAACTGAAATCACGGTATTATGAGAAAGACATACCCTGCAAAAACTTTAAATTGAATTTGGGAGTAATCTAACTAGGGCATTCTGTGGATACCACACAGGAATAAACCCAATTGTCTGGGGAAGAAATGAAATGTCATTACACGTGTTGAAGATAAACTGCTATGTGAATCTCCACCACAACGCCAATTCAACATGAAAACAAACTCACCATATTTGAAAACGATATACTTCTTTGTAGCATTTTGGATTCCTTAGAAAACATCTTCAAGGTGGAATCTAATGTAATAATGAGAAGGCAAACATATGAGAAAGATTTCCTGACCCTTGCAGAGGTCGGGGAACAGCCAGGGGCCAGCAGGCAGCACACTTGTGTGGGGAGCCAGGGGGCAGGTCGGGGGGCTGATCTGCGGCCAGGGAGCCGGTGGGGGGTGATGGGGAAGGTGGAGAGCTGATCCGCGGCCCATCTGGCCAGCACTAGGATTGGCGCCCCGTAGCCCCTGGACGAGGAGATCGACACGTCCGGCGCAGGCCAAGCACAGCGCACGGCTCACACTTCAGCACAACTGAAGGCAGAGCCGCCTCGCCAGCGACAGGAGTCACAAGTTACAGAGAAGTAAAAATAGCAATTTTACATTCATAAAGACAAAAATCTTGGCAATATCGTTTTTTTCTTTCTTAACAACCCAATTAGGGAGTAATACCCTTGAATTAGCATTTACGGAAGAACCACTTGACTTTCTAAAGGATAATAAAGTAGGGATTATAATGTCCTTGCCTAACAGAAGTCGAGCAAAACAATTTCGTTAAAAACCAAGACTCACAAAAATCACAGTGAGCTCCAAACTCCCCACTTTTGAAATGTGTAACAACTCGTTTCCTAATTGGTGAACATACAACACAATCAACAGAAGGTCGGAGTGAGTTTTAAGCCATTTCTTCTGTGCAGGAAAATTGACACATTTCAACCTCATTTCTGCAACGCCAATACACACAAAGTCCCAAGACTTCAGAAAACAGACACCCTCTCCAGGACTGGCTTGGAAACAAAGCTGGAAGAGTGAGCACATGACCGGAACGTTACCCTGTGGGGCATACTTAACTCGGAGACTCTGTCCCACAGTGCTGGGGAGTCTAAAGAATGTCCTTCCTATTAGGCGTTTCTGAGTATTCACCACTGGGTCTATGTGAGCTTAGTAACTGGGGGCCCCTACAGAAAGCCCTGAGCCGGCCTGGTGGGTGAGGTGCTGTTCTCAAAACCTAAGGCTCCCTGCCTGTGCTGGGGGGGGGCTCCTGTCGAAGGCTGCTGTATGGGCCAGGCTCACAGGTGACGGGTCCTCGCGAGTGCGCACGTCACTAAACACATATACCGCAGACAGGATGAAGAAAGGTCGCTTTGGGGTGACGATCACGGTTTGTATAAATCAGAATTACAAATCTGTATTTACAGAAGAGAAAAATCAGGAAAAAAAAAACGCTTCTGGCTTAAAAGAACCCTCTTTCTCCTTTTTGGAGGGGGGGCATTTACGAGGAAGTGATACAATGCTTACTAAGCCTCGGCGGTGTAAAGCCTTGACACTCCTGGAACTCAGGGTTTACAAGGTCCTACAAGTACGGCGGACTGAAGGACTTAACAGACCACGTCCGACACGTCCAGCTACGAGCACAGGCTCTGCCTAGAGCCTTCTGTCTTGTGTTAAAACGCTGGCACGTTCGGCGGGCAGGACCCTGGCGAAACACGGGCGGCTTCCTTCTACCAGAGCCTCGTCTCCATGACCCCAGCAGGGCCTGTGTGTGTCCTGCAGGCTAACTTCCTTTGGTCTACAGTACAATCCTTGTCTTTATTTATTTTTATTTTATTTTAGAGCGAGTGCGTGAGCAGGGGAGAGGGACAGAGGAAGAGAGAGACTATTTTTTTTTTTTTACAGTTTATTTATTTTTGAGAGAGAAAGAGTGTGTGTGTGCATGAGCTGGGGAGGAGCAGACAGAGAGGAAGACACAGAAGCTGAAGCAGCTCCAGGTTCTGAGCTGTCAGCACAGAGCCTGATGCGGGGCTTGAACCCACGAACCATGAGATCATGACTTGAGCTGATGTCGGATGCTTAACTGACTGAGCCACCCAGGCACCCTGAGAGAGAGAGAGAGAGAGACAGACAGATAGACAGACTCTTAAGCAGGCTCCATGCTCAACTCCATCCCATGACCCTGGGATCATGACCCGAGCCAAAATCAAGAATCAGACAGTCAATCGACTGAGCCACCCAGGCGCTCCCACAGCAGAATCATTTTCTATACTTTGTGCAAAATTCTGTTTCGTGAAACCAGAGACAGTACTTGAAAGAGAAAGGAATGGCAAGCCACAGACAATAAACCACAATTACAGAACCTGAGTGTAGTGAATCTGATTTATCTGGAGGTGCTCAGTAAGCCCCATGTCTAAACTTAATGAAAACTAGGATTTCCTCTGATAAAGGCTAAAGAACAGAAGGACCCTCAAAAACAGCCAGCCACTAACTCTGTCAGAACAAGCTGTGAAACATAAGCGGCACAGCTAAGATACGCTCTGATGACATGGAATAACATTCATAGTGTATGAACTGGATTTCCAGCGGAATTCTACACCAAACACCCGGAAATCCACTCAAGGCACAAAAACGAAGCGCTTAGCAGCAGACATGCACCCTCACGCCCAAAAGCATGCTGTGCTCTGGGGCGCCCTCTGCTGGACACCTCAGCGAGCACCAGGGCAGAAATGGCCCCCCCCCCCAAGCAAGGAGAGGGGCAATCAAGCGCTCCCTGCCCCGTCCCTTCAATTTTGGGAAACCTTGTTAGCAACAGAAAGGCACTTTAGTGACTGCTTCTGGCAAACTACAAGGAACTGTGGTTAAGTACCACAGCTGCTCAAAACGCACGCTGCGTGCAGGCGGCACACTCGAGTGCGAGTCCTTGACTGAGAGCTAACGAGAGCTTCGGCAGCTCGGGTAGTTCATGCTTCCGGGCAGACCGCTCCCAGGCAGGAAGACATACCTTGGGAGGTGGTGAAGACGGAAGAGCCGCTGCAAGTGACGGCGATTCCCGTGACGGCCCTGTGGGAAAGCACAGGTTTACACGTGGCCGTCAACGCGAGTGTCCGTCACGGCCCCGCCTTCATGTCACCAAGTTCCCGTAATTCTTCCCGTCGCGTCTGTCTGCTGGCCCGGCCCGCACGCTAACGGCCGCCATTGCCAGGTCGTCGCCCGGGAGCCTCGCGCCGCGGCCGGGCAACACCCGCGGCCACACCGCACGCCCGCTCCGGGCCTCCCTCGCCGCCACCTAAGCGGAACACTGCCCTGACAACTGGAAAGCTGGGGACGCTTGTCCTTGAATCCCGCTTTATCTGACCCTCCCCCGACATCCCTGAACCTCCTCCTCACAAGCACCTCCCTTGCTTTGCGCTGAATCGGATCCACCCAGCGTCTGTTCTGTGACGGTGCCACTGTTCTGCCCCTTCCTCCTACGGGATCCTTTGTGGACTCAGACTCTCTCTACGCGTCACTTGCAGAAGCTGAGGCACAGGGGG
This sequence comes from Hyaena hyaena, assembly GCF_003009895.1. NCBI lineage: Eukaryota > Metazoa > Chordata > Mammalia > Carnivora > Hyaenidae > Hyaena > Hyaena hyaena. The sequence goes on from NW_024082539.1 coordinate 26,833, forward strand.
GAGCTCTGCTCCTGGGACGCTGTGCTCTGGAGAGCCACTGGTCTCAGGCAGAGCGGGACCTTCAGCCCCACCTGTGACCAAAGGTGTACGAGGCACCAACATGGCAGACGGGACGTCTGTGGCCACGGAGCAAGACACGGGGCCTCGTCTCTGAGCTGGTGTCTCCTCACCTCTAACCGGACGGCCCCTCTAGCTCGGTGTGTGACTATCCTCACCACCCACGTCTGGGCACTCAAAACCCCTCTGGGTCTGACGGCGAGCCCGAGTGTTTCGGACATAGAGGTGTTATTTTTAAAACTCCTGTTGAACTCAGCACTTTGATCTCTTTCTCCCTCTCGATACCCACATACACAAGTTTGTTAGAAATCTTCTACGCAGACACATTTCCCCCTACGGTATCAGTAAAATCCAACACTCGGGGGAGATACACGGTGATTCTGCTATAGCTCTGACACCATCAGAGATCGGAAGGGAGGGTGGGTGTGCCCCCGTGTGAGAGGCACAAATCTACCTGCTGGCTGCAGCCGCCCCCCCGCCCCCCCCTGCCCCCATACTCTAGAAAGACCAGGGGTAGAAAGGGCAGCGTGGGAGGCTGACATAAATCCATTCTGTACCAAACTTTCTTTCCTTGCCACACCCACGTTAGATGGCTGATCACTACAGGCATTTCGGGGCGGGGGGGGATAAAAACCAATCGAAACAACACTGAAAGAGAATTTCCGCCCCCTGAGCCCCACGTAAAGCTGTGTCAGCCCAAGCCAAGACCCTGACGTGTGCAAGGACGGCAAGAGACACTCTTACTCTTTGTGGATTTTGTGTTGCTCATGTAACTGCAGTTTGCTGATGTTGCTCCAGGCCAGGGTTTTGCTTTCTTCGGTCAGGTCTTCGAAAGACTCTTCACCTGGGGAGACTACATGGAACGGTTGCTAAGTGAGTCAACTGAACAAGCTTCCAGGGCAACGCACATCAGAATCACAGTATTTTCTATTGAAAGCAAACCAGCAAGGAAACAAAATGTCCCTCTGAAATTGAACTATTTTGAAATGTACCTGTTAGGTGGCTCCCGGACAGTCAAGGGAAAAGGATAAGATGTATAATCTCAATAAGACAAAACCCTCTGCAGAGAGACTAAGCAGCATGCACGCGGCACGGAAGGCATTTTAGACTCTTATCAGGGCTCGCAAAGCTGTCACTCGGGCCCTCGCGTAGGGGCTTCAGGAAACACAGACTGAGCAACCACTTCCTTGTGTGTCATCTTGCAAAGACCTGACCGTTTCCGAAAGACGCTGCAGCGTTCTTTAGGTTTTAAGGGGGAGAAAGCGGAGAGATGTGATCAGGGCTCCAAGTGCCCCAGACGGGACAGGGAAGCCGTCCCTCCTGTTTCCTGAGCGGCCGGAACAATCACCCTTTAAAATAGTCACAAGACACTGGTACGAGCCTGGTGACTAAACAGGAGAGGGCCTGAAGAGGCATCACAAGACAGTCCTGTGGTCCTTGTGACCCAACCCCGTGGGGCGTGATCTCTCAGAGAAAAAGCACCCCCCTCCCCCGGGGCCCCTGCGAGCTACTCCTCCCGCTGGGGAGAGCGCTCCACTGTGCGCAGGGGCGGAAGGTGCCGGCACACCAGCAGGGGTGCAGCCCGGAGGAGGCCACACGGCTGTGCTCCCGACCCCCAGGTCCTGTGCTCCCTGCTGGGAGCCTGTGGGCTGAGGCTGTCCCACGGGACGCGTGCAGCATGCATAACCGGATACAGGGGAGGAGTCTTTCCTCCTCTTCCACACGCCAGGTGTGAGAACAGACAGGGTCAAGTTCATGTTTAGCACCTAGCACACACCCGGCACACAAGAGAGACCCTGGAAATGTCTTTCAAATGACTGAATCAGACAAAAGAATTCGATACAGAAAATAAGGCACCTGGAAGTCAAGACCTGTATGTGGGGGGGTGAGGCGGGGAGAGGGTTAGGGATGGAGGAAGTCCTACCCGGGGCAGAGCCGGGAAGAGAGGCCACGCCCACGGAAGGACCAAGCACCAGCGGGAAAAGCACACGGGAGAGCAGCAGGACGACGACCGAGTCCTGCCACGTCTCGTGTGACACGAGTACCACCCCCAGGAAATCAAAGTAAACTGATTTTCTTTGAAGTCAGTCGTTAAACACAAAACAGCGACAAGACCAGGCTGGCCGGAGTCGTTTTTCGGCAGAACCGCAGTAAGCGGGCCAAACACTTGGGGAACACCCTGGTCAGGAAAGACACACAGACAGTGCTCACGTTCACCCCCGTCCGGGACGTACCTGGAGAACCCTCCAGGGAAGCAGTGTGGCCGCAGGTCTGGGGGAAGCTTTTAAACCTCAGGGTGATCCGTCGGGGGTGTGGCGTCACAAAGAGCTGTTTTGGTGTCTGCCCAAATTCCAAGATTTGGGTGAGCATGGCCACCTTCTCGTCAGGGTCCTCAATGCTTTGGGACAGAACACAGATAAGGCAGTGAACCTCAAGGCTCGAGTTCTTTGAAGGCACAAACATCAAATGATGCAGCTCAACATGGGAGGGAGGAAGCCTCACATTGTTCCTGTTGACTGAGCAACTACTACGTGCCGTGCCGGGACTGTCTGGGCCTCATTACAGACGGTGAGATCATTTTCTGAGGCTCGGGAGCTTACCTTGTGGTGAAGGTAAGATAGAATTCATCGTAAAACTTCTGTACCTTAGTATTATTCGCAGAGCTGCGGTAATCTTTTTTTTTTTTTTTTTTTTTAATTTTAGAGAGAGAGAGTGCAGGTGGGGGAGGAGGGGAGAGACAGAGAGAGAAAGACTGAGAATCTTCAGCAGGCTCCATGCTCAGCATGGAGGCCAACACGGGGCCCATTCCACGATCCTGGGATCATGACCTGAGCCGAAATCACGTCAGGCGCTCAACCAACTGAGCCCCCCAGGGGTCCTGATACATTAAGTGTTTGGTAACTTAAGTAGGAAGATACCTGTTCAAGTCTACGCCTCCTTCATAGGTCAGGGGATGAAATACTGAAAAAAAAAGATGAAAACCGCTATTGAAAGAGGTATTGTTTAGATAATATACACTCTGGACACGATTTTTAAAACTCAACTTTCAACTTAGTCAAAGAAATTGATGGTCACTTGGCAAGTATGCTAATATCTGACAGCAATGAATGTCAACTCGGGCTACGATCTCTCGCTGAGCAGAAATCTAACTGGCAGCTCAGTCTGCGAGCTCAGGTGGCTCCCGGTCAGCACTGCCGCCCCCTGGGGAGGCACAAACCACCCTGCACAGCCCGGCACCTTCAGCTCGGGCACCCCTGTGAGCAACACTGGGAGACCTGGAGGTGGTAAGAACCGGACTGAGGCGGTGGTGGAATTCTGCCCGCGTCTTTCTGCTCCGTGAATACGATACTCTGGGGCCCTTCGTAGGAATGGAGGGCACCCTTCTAGCATATTCTGAGTTTTACTTGAGACTGCTGGGTGGGATGGAGAGAACATGCTAGAAGGGGAAGGCTGTAGAACAACACTTCCCGAGATCATGGCGGAGTTGGTGATCTTAACGGCAAAAGACCCTCTTCCTGTGGCTCAGTATGTGATCCTGGGGCGGATGTCAGACGCTTCCGCCGCACGCCGCACAAATGCACTTGACTGCTCTGGTCTCAGCTTTTCTTTCTTCTTCTTCTCTCTCTCTCTTTTTTTTTTTTTTTTTCTATTTTTGGTTTGCTTTTGCTTATATCAAAGGCTATAGGAACTTTCCAAGACTATCACATACCATTATGGGCCTCAACGGCATCACTGCCTTTTTGCTTGTAGCCAAATACCAGGTCGATCCACTCATGAAGGTGCTCCGACACGTAAGTGCTTTCCAGGGCGTCTCTGCTCTTCTGGAGAAAGTCCTCGGGACCTGTGAGATTAGATGCGATCAGAACATCACAGTCCTCGTTCATTTCCTCCCATTTCTCTTGTCTATCTGTATGCAGATATGCAGAGAAAGCTTCTGGGAGACCCAAATGTACGTATTTCCTAATGAGGTTTTTTTTCTCCCCGCCCCTCGTCGTATGAAATATAAATTTTGGTGGGTAGGGGGGAGGAGTGTCAAACCTCATGTTCACAACGTTTAGCTCTTTCAAATACGTATCAGTGTTTTTAGATCATAGACTCACAGGCCATTTCAGATTTGGATAGGACCGATACTGCCTCATTCACAGAGAAAATTATACTGCCATTAAAAAAAAAACAAAACAAACCCAGGCAGCTGCATGTAATAATAATACTGCAGTGACACTGCCAGGTGAGGAACCGTTGGAACTCAGTACTTGTACGCTGGTACTCACTCCGTGCCCAGGGCGGGAGTTCAACGTCATCAACCATCTGCCCGCCCTGTCTCTTGCCCAGATCCAACTTCAGACTATTGACTAAAAAGCTGACATCATCGCCATAGAATTCGGGAATCAACTGAAAGTGTCAGGGGAATTAAAAAAAAAAAAGGAAGAGCCATGAATAATTTTTTTCAAGCACTTAGAAACCACAAGCGCAGTGACCATTAGCTTTAATAACTGCTCACCTCTTTAAAGTCTGTGGCACCATCCAAACAGTTTTTCCAAGTTTCTGCAATACTGAATACCAAACAAAAAACAAAAACCCAAAATCAACTGATTGGAAGTCTCGGGTGAGTGAAACACCAACCACATCGCGGTCTATGCAGCTAGGTGTCGGTCTACACTTTACCTGTAGTGACTCATTCCTCTCACTAACCCACAACTCTCGACACTTGTGTGAGGGCCCCCGTGTACAGGGGGGACACCCCCTGAGCTGACGCAGGGAGGGACACGGGGCAAGGACACCGACCCGCATGGGGTGTCGCCAAGCCCACACCGGGAGCCTCAGCGCATGCTCGGCCTCGTCGAAGGCCCAAGGGCGGCCGCGGCCCAAACACCGAGCACCTGGTGCAGCTGTTGTACTAGCTCGTTTCAAAAAGGACTTATAAACGAACATGCATACAATTTAAAGAAAGACTGGAGAGGCACAGACGAAAAGATGAATGAATATCATCTCAGTGTGGTGGGAGGCCAAGCGAACTGAATTTTCTTCTTCATATTTTCAGATTTTTTTTGGCAAGGAAGTATTACCTTTACAATTTAAAAATTTAAATGCTCAAAGGGAACTGTATTCAATTAATAGAATTATTTAGAATAACAATACGATAGAGACAGTCTAAATGTCCAACGATAGAGAAACTAATAAAATACTTAAATTATGGCATATTTTCAGGATGTGATATGATAATTTAGAAAATCATGGTTTTAAAGATCTTTTGATAATATGGGGAAACATCAACATCTAATACGAGGCTGTAACAGGCAGGACAACAACTGTATTTAAAAGAAGTTCTTACAGTAACACACACACACACACACACACACACATACACACACACACACACACGACTAGAAAAAGCCTGAAAGGAAAAGATATATCATTAGTGATTCCTAACATTTCTTGACATTTTTGTATCCGGTTTTTTGAAACAAACACATTGCACGTTTATAACCAGAGAGTTTTAAAAATGGTAAGGTGGGGGGTGGGGGGGTGGGGGAGCCTAGGCGGCTCAGTCCGTTAAGCAGCCAATTTCAGCTCAGGTCATAATCTCACGGTTCATGAGTTCAAGCCCCATGTCAGGCTCTGTGCTGACAGCTCAGAGCCTGAAGCCTGCTTTCGATTCTGTGTCTCCCTCTCTTTCTGTCCCTCCCCTGCTTGGGCTCTGTCTCTGTCTCTCTCTCAATCTCTCAAAAATAAATAAACATTAAAAAAAAAAAAAAAGGAGCGAAGCATTGGGTCAAACCTGTTGAACATCCTATCCGCATTATCAAATCTTCCATTCTGCAGGCACAGCATGTACTCCGGGGCTAGAGGGGAAATCAGAGAAAAGTGAGGTAACAGAATCACGGAAGAACCCACGTGAAGTGACACTGGATTGAGGAGTGAGGACAAAGGGCCTTACCGATCCTAACAAGATAGAAGAGCACGTAGCCCGGAGAAGAGTAGTGACTGCCGTACATGAACTTGGGCTCCGGCATTTCCTGGTAGCGGCTCTACAACACACGGAGAGAGAGCCTGCTGAGTGCTGCCCCCGAAAATGATACACTGACCCATGGAGCAGAAGCCTAAAATCGCGGCGTGGCTACGTATGGCCCTTAATTCCTGTCTTAAGTAGGAATAGAAAAGGGAGGGGACTGTGAACACACAGAATTCCTGTGACACGTACTCTGCGCTCTTCTTGCTCAGGGGGACCAGGGCTGGGCTGGACTGAATAAACGGACTGTATGCATCTCTCGTGCAGTTTACCGGAGAGCATCTTCAGGAAGCTAAGCCAGCCGACTTGTGGCCAGTAAATTCCTACCTCCTGAACTTTAGGCCGAAGATGCAAATGGCGGGCGAGGAGCTAAACTCATGGGGGAAGGCGGTGGGCGGAGAGGAGAGCAGGAAAAAATATGACGTAGAGCCTCTGGCCCCTTGGTGTAGTTTGCCCCTAAGTCCTGGGGAAGAGTTTCCATTTCTATAGAAACAGAGGCCACGGCTGGTGGAGCTGCTTAGCAGCCAGGTATCCCCAAGCCCACGTACCAGAAGTCTCTCCAGCCGCTCCTTGTTCAGGGCCCCAACGGGCCTGCTGAGATCCCGGAACGTTCCCGGATTGGACAGATCTGTAGAAATAAATGCATTTTAGAAAATGAATTAAATGAAGCAGGCAAGCTTCTACCTAATAACCTCACCTCCTGCTCAACAGATACACAAGCCTGCATTTATTTGGACAAATAGTTTTTTAAAAAGTTGAGACAGACCCGTTAGAATTAGTGTCTGATAGTTACTTAGGCAGCTGTAAAGATTAGAGGTTGAGCTTTCAGTCAGCAATAGTCACTCAAGATTAGCATCTCCAGGGGCGCAGCAGGGTTGGGGGCCTTAGTCAGTTACATGTCCGACTTCAGCTCGGGTCATTCTCTGGCAGTTCGTGAGTTTGAGCCCCATGTCGGGCTCTTTGCTAACAACTCAGAGCCTGCAGCCTGCTTCAGATTTGTGCCGACCGCCCCCCTCACCCCTTCCCCACTTGTGCGCTCACTGTCTCTCTCTCTCTCTCTCTCAAGAATAAACATTAAAAAAAAAAAGAGTAGCATCTGTAACTTCAGATGCCCTGAATACTGATTTTATTTAAAAAAAATTACAAATTAAAAAAAACTATATTCCAAGAAAAACAACAAAAATAAACACATTTTAAAAGCCAGTATTCTTCTACGAGATTTGTTTAAATGGAACTATAATCAACATTATTTTTCTGTATTAATAGCACAACTAGAGAATTGGGGACTGAATATTAGCAGAGAAATCAATTCTCATATTCCTAGAAAATCTATTATTTCTTTCAAGGGTAAGAGTTCAATTAGTCAGCTGTCAGAAGGAATTTATTGTTCACAATACATTATTTAGAAATATTAGAATATAAAATTAGAATACAATCACATTTTTGTTAGAAGTAATTTGAAAGATAAATACAAAGTTAAAATGGTTACTGCTCATTAATGTAATGATTGATGGTTTTTATTTCCTTCTTTAAATATGTAAGTATTTTCTACATGTTCTAGAATGAATAATCAATCATTACTTTTGGCCATCTCTTTTTTGAGGGTGAATTTTAAAATAATATGACACCCTGGAATAAATTTTCAAAGGGAAAACCTTAAGTACTTCAAATGTGGTGATTAGAGGTAGTTAGGGCGCCTGGGTGGCTAAGTCGGTTGAGCGTCCGACTTTGGCTCAGGTCATGATCTCAAGGTTCATGGGTTCAAGCCCTGCATCAGGGTCTGTGCTGACAGCTCGGAGCCTGGAGCCTGTTTCAGGTTCTGTGTCTCTCTGCCCCTTCCCTGCTGTGCACTCTCTCTCTCTTTCTCAAAAATAAATAAACATTAAAAACAATAAAAAAACATTAAAAAAGAAGATTCATACTGGATTCTCAGCACTTCGAAGAGGTGAAATCCTAATTGGAGATACCTTGTACCCCTTGATATATGTTAATGAGAAAAATCTTTTTTAGTGGTCTGTAATGTACCGATTTCCAATACTTATTGGATAAATGTGTATTGCCAAAACTTAAAGAAATAGATTTTTTTTCTTTCATCCAAAACCATTTACGTGCCTTATTACGTGCCAGGCATTCTTACAGGTGCTGATGATGCATGAGGTAAGTAAACAGACAAACCACCTCTGCTTTTGTGGAGCCATTGTTAAGGGGGGGGAAGGGTACAGGAAGACCAAATAAAAAGTCACACGGTCATGCGCAGGGACAGGTGCTATGGGGAGACAGAGTAGGGGTGGAGGGCGGGGAGATCCAGGGCTGAGGCCAGGAATATCTGAGAAGGTGAGAGAGCTGCCTATGTGGCTATCCAGTCCAAGAGCTCTCTGGCCAGAGGACAGAGCAAGAGTCAGGGCCATAAAGGGGCGCCTGAGTGGCTCAGTCGGCTAAACATCCGACTTCGGCTCAGGTCATGATCTCACAGTTGGGGAGTTCGAGCCCCGCATCGGGCCCTGTGCTGACAGCTCAGAGCCTGGAGCCTGCCTGGGATTCTGTGTCTCCCTCTCTCTCTACCCCTCCCGGCTCACACTCTGTCTCTCAATAGTGAATAAAAGCTAAAAAAAAATGGCTTAGAGGTAATAATGGTAACAGTGGCTTCAAAGTGTACACACGCTTTCTGGTTATGTCTTTCAAGAAGTATCAGGTGCTTTCTTTAGGAATAAAAAAAAAATGAGAGACGGTGGAGAAAACACTTGTAAAACCCACAGAGAAGTCATACGATGCTTAGCCAGAGTCTCAGATGGACATTAGCACCTCCCGTAAAAACAGAAAGAAATCAGGAGGGCTGCTGACGTGCTCACGTGTCACACACGCGTCTCAGGGAGGCCCCTGCCTCCCCTACCAACCCGGCCGTGTGGCACTTACCCAGCTCTGCGCTGCAGAAATCGCTGATGATCCACGGGAACACCGGGTACTGCGACAAGTCGTTGCAGCTGCGGTCGGCCAGGTTGTTGAGGTGCAGGAGGTACTGGCGGTTGGACAGGTGCCCGCGCTGCCACTGCAGGGTGTAGCTCTCGGCCGTGCGCTCCGCCACGTGGTGCTCTGGGGGGACAGGGCCCGCAGAGTCACGCTGGGCGGGCAGGCGCGTCCCCGAGCGTGTCAAAACGGGATGCTGTAAATGTAGGCCCTTCGGTGCATTTTGGAAAAACGCGTTTTCAGGAAACAAGGGGGACCTGGGGGGGTCGGGGACTCAGTCGGTAAGCATCCGACTTGGGCTCAGGTCATGACGTCAAGGTTCGTGGGTTCGAGCCCCACATCGGGCTCTGTGCTGACAGCTCAGAGCCTGGAGCCTGCTTCCGATTCTGTGTCTCCCTCTCTCTCTCCCTCTCTCTCTCTCTCTGCCCCTCTCCCATTCACGCTCTGTCTCTCAAAAATAAACACTGAAAAAAATTAAAAAAAAAAAACGAAAAGGAGGCTATGGTTGGCTTTCACCAAATAGCTGTTGTGTTAAGTGTGAATATCTTCAAGACCCAGGAGAGAATATTATTACATATATGATATAAAACATATTTATATATTAGATGTATGAAAGAAAACAAATACGAAGGAATGGAGCAAATATGTAAATACTACACGGTAATGTATAATACTTACTATCTTATACATAGTCTACAACATAAACAAAGTGCTTGTTTCAACGCCCTTAAGAAGCCATGACCTTTGGTAAAAGCTTATTTCCTCCATTTTTTTATGCAATCAAAACAAAAACAATCTTTTAGTTTTCTTCTAGATTAGGAAGAGGTGTGCTACAGCTCGTTTGATGACGCCTATGTCTTATGTACCTGGGTGAGGAGTAAGGCTGAAGGAGAAAAGGGTCTCCGGCAGGAAAACCCAATTTCTCAAATGAGGAGAACCAGAAGGCTGCCCCCTCCCCCAGCCAGACTACCGCAGGCGACGTGGAGCCAGCACGTGGCCCCAAGTATGGCAGCCTTCGTCTCAGAGAGCAGAAAGGGACTGACCGCTGCATTCTGTTGAGAAATTCTGCTGTCAACATTTTGCTGGCTGCACCAAGCGACTTATCTAACGCATCTGTTGATTCAATATTTATTACTGACTTTTACCACGTTGCTTCCCTAACCAGCTATCCAGGGTTAAAAAATCAAAATGCTTCTTCTCATTTCCCACACTCCGAACACCTCAGAGAACATCTGACCAACCTGAGGAACAATATCAGAGAGAATAAGGAGGCTTTATAGAAGACAGGTTTTTAGGTCATGGCAAGTTCTTTGACTTGAGATTTGAGGACTCACCATGAAAGTTGAGTTTTTTGTTGTAATCTTGTTATATAGTTAGAGAAATAAAACGAAAAAAAAATTAATCAGGAGGCAGAAAATAACAGTCAATTGTATCAGAGCTATACTTAGGCATTAAGTTAAATGCAAGAGCTTAATATGAGAAGAAAAAAACAAACTCTAAACCTACTAGAAAATAAATTTCTTATTGTAAATAAACGATTCTTCCTTGAGGAAAAATTCCATTTCTAGGGGAGTAAATAAATGATTCTTCCTTGAGGGCAAATTCCATTTCTAGGGGAGTAAAAGCAGCAAACAAAACTAAGATGGCATTCATAAAAGCCCAACATCTAGTTTTGAAAATCAACCCATTGTAGTTTTCTGACAATGTTGTAAACAAGAATAAGTTAATTCAACCAGGCAACTTCGTATCGTTTATGCCTAGAAAGAAAAATATATGTGGGCTTTCTCACAAAGGTGGGAAAATTCACGTTTTTATGGAAGACTGAGGAAATGTAGGTTAAAAGGAAATCAAGGCCATGGTACTGAGGACAGACGGCTCACGTGCTCCTCTGCTGGTGATGTCCAGCTCTGCGGTCCAGACCACACAGCTACTGATCACAAACACGTGACTGGGTAACCCCCTGCCTCATATGAACACACCGAATCTGGGGTTTCCATAAACGAATATAAGACACGACTGAACATAAAAACGATCAGGTGGATGCTTTATAATCCATTCAACGGGGCAGTTGTTAAAATGTAAAAAAAACATTTAAATATATTTGTCAAGAGTTTTTAAAATACACAACTGGAATGAGCCATTACCAAGTTTCACTTCTATCTCGCTTAGGTTTTGGAAAGTCACCTTGCCAACCACAGTTCCTGATAAGAAGTTAGTAGACCCGGACAGGTGAGTCTACCAGAGCAATTCTCTAACTTCCTCTCCCAGGCACTTAGGAGCTGAACTAGACGACGAATAGACTAGAATGAATAGATACAACGAATATAAAACGATACAAGGAAGGGTGAGCGCCAAACCTAGATACGTGGCAATATAAAAATAGAGGTCATCTCTGTCTTGAGGTTCATAGAACTTCAGGTAGATGTCAGAACAGAGGTCATCTTCTGTGCAGAACACTTCCAAGCCCTATAAATTCAGAAAGAAAACCGTAAAATAAATAGCGTTGTATTGACTGTGCAATCTCAAAATAAGCTACGTAAGTCCCAAAGCCATTCAACTAAACATTCTATTTTATTTGTAGGTCTTATTTATAATCTCCACATACAAATTTGACTCAGCGGCGTGCGCGCGTGTGTGTATATGAATACGTGTGCGGTGTTTGTGTGTATGCACAAAGCTCGTCCAAAAGAAAGACTTCGAGTCGATGCACTTATGACAGCATACGTGCACGTTTCAAACATGCCCTGGGTGTTTCAAGTCAACAAACCATTGAGGTATGACAACCCTCCACCCCAGGTGACATTCCACACAAACTCACCAAAGGCATGAGCCCATGCCTCCTTTTGTAAATGCGGCGGACATCCTGGAGTGTTATCTGGACCACAGGTTTCTTTAAAATAGAAAGACAGTCTCAAACATCAACGTTCTGACGCAATTAGCAGCTGTCCTTTGGTATCAGAAAGGTGAAAAAAAGGCCAAATCTTGCTTTTCCAAAGTGTTACATGTGATCAACTAGAAAGGGAGGTTTACGGGGGGCTGGGGGGCTCAGTCACTTCAGCGTCTGATTCCTGGTTTTGGCTCAGGTCATGATCTGATAGTCTGTGGGTTCAAGCCCCACATCGAACTCTGTGCTGACAGTGCAGAGCCTGCTTGGGATCCTCACCTTCTCTCTCTGCCCCTCTCCCCACATGGGCGCACCCACGCACTCTCTCCATTTCTGGTTTTACATTCTGCTCTACCCTTTTTCTTTTCCTTTCTTTTTAAAAAAACTTTTTAAAAAATGTTTATCTGATTTTGAAGGAGAGACAGCACGCGAGCAGGGCAGGGTCAGAGAGAGAGAGGGAGACACAGAATGTGAAGCAGCTCCAGGCTCCGAGCTGTCAGCACAGAGCCCGACGCGGGGCTCGAACCCAGGAGCTATGAGATCATGGCCTGAGCCGGACTCGATGGCTAACCGACCGAGCCACCAGGCGCCCCTGGTCTGCCCTGTTTCACGATCTCTATGCCTCGCACAAGTCCTGCTACCTTCCCTCAGTACCCAGAAATGATGACAGTCCTGGCTCAGGACTCTGCGGGGCTGCTGAGTGATAAGGGATATTAACGTCCTGGCACGGTTAACTCCTTGGGAATTTTGCTACCTTTTTATAGATCAATGGTCTGCTTAAACTGGCAGAGTACATCTTTTTTTTTCAGATTTTTGTCCTTTGTTTCCGTAAAAACTACATTGTAATAAGGCTCATAAACAACTCCGGTATTAAGCAGGGCCTCTAAATTTTTCGTTCTTTATGGGGATGAAAATCGTCTTGCTTCTCTAAAGGCTTAAACTGCTCGTAAGGGGAGAGCAAGGTTAGAGAAGCCACCGAGGGGCGCCCGGCGGCGCAGTTCGCCTCCGGCTCTGGGCTCCCTTCTTGGTTTCAGCTCAGGCCAGGATCTCAGTTCGTGGGGTTGAGCCCCCCGTCTGGCTCCACGCCGACAGGGCGGGGCCTGCCCGGGATTCTCTGTCTCCCTCGCTCCCTGCCCCTCCCTCCCCCACTCTCTGTCTCAAAATCAATAACTTAAAAAAAAAAAAAAGCCGAATGGTGACACATCCGCCCTTCTCCCACGTGAGAGGGAAGAGGGGCCCGCAGCGGCCAGGGTGCGCAGGTGTGGAAAGAAACCGCCTGGAGACAGGCCAGGGGCCCTGCCCCGGAGGCTGGGGGCGGGGGTCTGTGCTCGTACTGTGGACCCTAAAGCTGTGGCACACACTCAGATATTTTCCTAAAAGTTCTGGACCCAAGCCACTGTAGCGGGGCGGCCGCGCCAGCCCCGACCCCAGCAGAGAAGGCCCCCCCACCCGGCGCAGGGCCGACCGCAGGGCCCGCGGAGGGCGCCGCGCCACCTGCTGGACAAGTCTGTCATAGCACCGTTTTCCACACACCAGGGCTGGATGCGCAGCGACCTGGGGGCTGACCGAGCAGCCTGGGGCACTTCCAGGACGTCGCCTCCCAGGGCAGAAAACACGTCCTGGCAGCGCAAAGTCGCACCGAACGGTCCGACCGCCCATCGGGCTGAACCAGGATTTCCGCTCTTCTAGGGAGCCGTCCAGAGAGCGGAGGGATCTAGGTGAGCCACACCTCCTTACAAACGTGGGTGTGAAATCTGATCCCGTGCACTCTGCGGACCGAGAAGACCCGCCCCCCGCGGTGGGAGCGCCGCCCGCCCTGCCACCGACGCGCACGCACCGCACCCCCGCCCGGTCACCGCCCCGCACACGCACCGCACCCCCGCCACCCGGTCACAGCCCCGCACACGCACCCGCAGCCCCGCCCGGTCACGGCCCCGCACACGCACACGCACCCCCGCCCGGTCACCGCCCCACACACGCACCGCACCCCCGCCCGGTCACCGCCCCGCACACGCACCCGCACCCCCGCCCGGTCACGGCCCCGCACACGCACCGCAGCCCCGCCTGGTCACCGCCCCGCACACGCACCCCGCGCCCGCCCGCAGAGGCTACACCAGACGCTCCTTCGCGTGTGAAGATCACTGATTTTGCTCTAAAGGAAACAAAAAACGCCCCCCACACGTGCACGTGAACGGATACACAGAAAACACCCAGTGCTCGACGAGCAGACGGTGGGACGAAGGCCGGCTGACCCTGCGCCCCACGGGGGGAGGCAGGGGGCTCCCGCGGCCCGAGAACAAGGAGCCCCGCAGCCCGCCTCGACTCGACGCGCCCAGACCTGGGTGCGCGGGCCCCGGGGTGGCGCAGGGCCGCGGGGACGCCGGCGCCCTCCTCACCGGGTAGCCGTTGAGGGGCTGGAAGTACAGGTTTGTGTCCGTGATGCACACGTGCCCGGGGTTCGTCACCAGCGGCGTCACCATTTCTGCTTTGCATTCCATGTGCGGCTGCTCCGAAACGCTTTGCAACCTGAGATTCGGGTTTCAGCAAAAGCAAGAAAAACCAGATGTCAATCGACTTTCTAGGTTTCACTTTCTCTCGGGAGCCACGGCATGAGGCGTCTAAACACCGCGTTTAACACAAGAACAAGGGTAATATAAATTGGTTGCTTAAATAAAACGGGCATTCTTTAAACAAAAACCTGACATTTTTTAAAATGGTATCATGAAAATTAAAAAAGAAAAAACAGAAGAGCTTATGTATCATAGAAAACAGACAAGTAAATGATATTAAATAATACTTTATGTTTTTTTTAAATGTTTTATTTACTTCTAGGAGAGAGAGAGAGAGAGACAGCGTGAGCAAGGGAGGGTCAGAGAGAGAGGGAGTCACAGACTGAAACAGGCTCCAGGCTCCGAGCTGGCAGTCAGCACAGAGCCCGACGCGGGGCTCGAACCCACAAACCGCGAGATCATGAGCTGAGCGAAAGTCAAGACGCCCAACCGACTAAGCCACCCAGTGCCCCCAATACTTTATGTTTTTTAAAGTTTTTTTAATGTTCATTTTTGAGACACAGAGACAGAGTGTGAGTGGGGGAGGGTCAGAGAGAGAGGGAGACACAGAATCCGAAACAGGCTCCAGGCTCTGAGCTGTCAGCACAGAGCCCGACACAGGGCTCGAAACCCAGGAACCGTTGAGATCATGACCTGAGCCGAAGTCGGATGCTTAACCGACTGAGCCACCCAGGCGCCCCCTAAATAATCCTTTATAGCTCAGTTCTTCCTCCCAACATAAACTGGCCGTGAAACCCTTACTTTTAAGTTTATTCATCTTGTGAGAGAGAGAGAGGGAGACAGGGTCCCAAGCAGACTCAGCGCTGTCAGCAAGGAGCCTGACGCAGGGCCGGATCCCACAACCATGAGACCATAACCAGAACCCAAATAAAGAGACCGGCGCTCAACTAGCTGAGCCACCCAGGTGCCCTGACACTATTCTTAGATTAACACACTTTTCTATTTTTGTGCCATTAAGACTTTGTTTATGGTCCCGGAAGCCGTTCCAGCACGGAGGGGAAGGCTGTGAGTGTACTTACAATCGCCTGCAGCCATTTCCAAGGTAGTTGCTTTGTGGATTTACTGCAGAAAAACCAGTCAGACATGATTTTTCCACCACCCCCTCCTGAATTATTTAACAGGTCAAAAAAGCCCATTTTCTTTTTGTTTGACTAATTAAAACAAAATAGAGGGAAACGACCACATCATCGATATTTAAAAGCAATTCCATAGTAAAAGTAACTGAAAAGTCAGTCTCCCCTGGGGCGCCTGGGTGGCTCAGACGGTCAAGTCTCTGACTTCGGCTCGGGTCATCACGTCACGATCCGTGGGTTCAAGCCCCGCTCAGGGCTCCGTGCTGGCGGCGTGGAGCCTGGCCGGATCCTGTGTCTCCCTCCCTCTCTCTCTGCCCCTCTCCTGTGCACATGCACACATGCACACGCTCGGTCTTTCTCTCTCTCTCAAAAATAAATAAATATTTTAAAAAACCTTCCTTCTAAGTAACAATGGGACAAAAGCCCGAGGGACACACTTCAGCTTCCTTGAGAGGTGGAGGGGACCTCAGCGCTCTGACCTTACCCACAAAACCAGCGGGATGGCTACCCAAGCCTTGTTCGAAGCCGCCAGAGAGCTCAGGCTGCAGAGAAACCTGAAGGAAGGGAGGAAGCACGGGTGGTGGGCGGGGGCCCAGCGGGTGCTAGACACAAGGGAGGGCGGCGGGGGACCCAGGGCCTCAGAGAAGCAGAAGGCGGAGTCCGGGCTGCCCAGCAGCGGTGCGTAAACGCTGTCAACCGCGTGGGGGGCAGAGAGACGTCCCCCACGCCTCAGAAAGCGGGTGGCTCAGCTGCAAGCCTCAAGGACAGGATGGCTCTAGCCCCCGCTGAGTGCTCAGACCCCCAGCGCTGCCGGAAGGAGGTCTCGATGGCCCGCAGAGAGACGGGGATGTGAGGAGAGCTGCGGCGAAGCCCGAGCCCCACTCGGCCAGGGCCACACGGTCAGCACGCGGTCACAGCCGCAGCACAGGAGGCCGGACGCGAGACGGGAGGGTGCAACCACTTTCGGAGGTAAATAGTATTTACTTCGGTCCCTACAGTTCTTTTTAAAACACAGTACTCAGCACGTGATAACAAGTTACAGGAAACACGAAGAATCCCGAAAATATGACCCACGTCCCTGAGAGGAAAGCGTCCATGGAAGGTGACTCGAGGCTGGATCCGCCAGAGGGAGACTTCAAGACAATAAACATGCTAACGATCTAGAAGATGAACCACCCATGTGAAGAGAAGGGGGATTTCGCCAGGGGAATCAAAACCCTGAGAAAGAAGCAAGAGCAAACGGTGGAAGCGAAAAGCTGGTTAGAAGAGATGAGGACGTAAACAACCTGAACGACAGACCGACACAGCAGAGAAGTCCAGTCAGGCGGAACATGGGTCGACAAAAAGTGGCCTAAGTGAAACAAAATGAGAGAAAAATGCACCGAACAGAGCATCTGGCAGCCGAGGGAATATACAAAACACACTGACACAGGCACAACTCCAGGCCCGGGGAAGCGGCCGGACATGCGGCAGAAGAGATACCGAGGGACGGAATGCTGAAGAACCGGCGAGAGACAGCCCGAAACTCTGAGGCCCCAGGCAGGAGGAGCACAGAGAAAACCACACCTTCCGCACGGGCAACAGAGGCACACGTGACGCGACCTCGCAGCAAAGCGGGGGACACCCACAGACGGCGGAACGCGGACCTTTAAACTAGTGAAAAGGAAACCGACCTAGAATTCCATATCCAACAGCAACGCCCTTCAGAAGTGAAGGGGAAATAAAGACACATTCAGACAGACCCACGCTGAGAGAAATCCCCGAACAGACCTGCACTGTAAGAAATGCGACAGAAAGTTCTTCAAGCTGAGGAGGACCGATGCCAGATTACACGCACTGGGGCCGCAGAAAGCGTCAATGTTTAAATATCTGAGTATGTGGAACAAAAATTATTTTTCTGTATATTTAGTTTACACCCACACACGTATGTAGCTAAATTCCTTTAAAAAGGAAATGATTTGGGGCGCCTGGGTGGCTTAGTCGGTTAAGCGTCCGACTTTCGCTCAGGTCATGATCTCAGGGTTCGTGGGTTCGGGCCCCGCGTCGGGCTCTGTGCTGACTGCCAGCTCAGAGCCTGGAGCCTGTTTCAGTCTGTGACTCCCTCTCTCTCTGACCCTCCCCTGCTCACGCTGTCTCTCTCTCTCTCTCCTAGAAATAAATTTAAAAAAAAAAACATTAAAAAAATAATAAAATAAAATAAAAAGGAAATGATTTTTTTTTTTTAAGCAAAAATAAGAACACTGTGTTATGGGCTTCAGGCCATATGTAGAAATTTAATAGAGGACCACAGGCTCACAATGGGCAGGAGACGCTATATGGAAATAGACTGCTGTGAGGATCCTATATTGTTGTAGAGTAGTGTAATACTATTGTTGAAGGCACACTATGGCCCAACGTGCGTGCTGTAATTTCTAGAGCAATGACTAGAAATGACACAAAGTGGCACAGCTTAAAAAGTCAAGGCAGTAGATAAAATGGAATACTTAAAAATATTATATGTACCCAAAAGAAGGCAAGAATGGAGAGTCAGGAAAACCAAGAACAAATAGAATGCTAACAAATACTGAGACAGCGGGTTTGAAAGCAACTATCTTAATAATACATAACTACAAATGAATTAAGCATCCCAATGAAAAAGGAGAGGTTGTCAGACTGTAGGAAAGGTAAGACTGAACTATATACAGTATGTGTTGTTTGGAAATAGAATGAAAACACAGACAGGTTAAAGGTAGAGGGACAGAACACGATATACCACACAATCATACCACACGAGAAAACGGGTACGGCCAGGTTCAGAGAAGACAAAGCAGACTTCAAAACAAATGGATCAGAAGGGATATTTCATGATGACGAAGGGCTCAGGGCATCAAAAAGACATTACATGGGGCGCCTGGGGGGCTCAGGCGGTTAAGCGTCCGACTTCCGCTCAGGTCCATGATCTCACAGTTTGTGAGTTCGAGCCCTGCGTCGGGCTCTGTGCTGACAGCTCAGATCCTGGAGCCTGCTTCCGATTCTGTGTCTCCCTCTCTCTTTCTCTGCCCCTCCCCTATTCATGCTCTGTTTCTCTCTCTCAAAAATAAACAAACATTAAAAACTAAAAAAAAAAGAAGACGACGACATTACACATCTAGGGGCACCTGGGTGGCTCAGCTGGTTGAGCGTCTGTCTGACTCTTGATTTCGGCTCAGATCATGATCTCCTGGTTCATGAGACTAAGCCCTGTGTCGGGCTCTGTGCCGACAGTGCAGAGCCTGCTTAGGATTCTCCCTCCCTCACTCATGTATGTGAACCTAACAATAGAGCTTCATAATATACAAGCCATAAATCGACAGAAATGGGAGTGGGAATAATTTCACAATCGTTACTGGCAATTTCAACACTCTTCTCTCAGTAACTGATAAAACAAATCAACAAAGACTTGACAAGTACAGACGATGAGAACAACCAGCAGGCAGGTGGAGCCGAATGGCATTGAGGGAGCACTACATTCAACAACTGCCACGGCACACCTTACACCTTCCTTCAGGGACAAAACAAACATTCACCAACGCAGGACACATGTTGGGCTGAAAACACCTCTAACAGTATCAAAAGACTGGAAACGTACGGAACATATTCTCTGAACCAAGCTGGCATTTAACTGAAAGTTGGTAACAATAAAATAATAACAAAATCCCCAAATAGGCAGAGGTTAAACAACATACTTCTAAATAAGCCATGTGTCACAGAAGAAATGGCACAGGAAATCACAAAATATTTTTACAGTACTGACAGCGAAAACGTGAAACGTGTGGGTTGCAGCTGAAGCGGTGCTTAGAGGCCAATTTACATGGAGGTACAGAAAGAAGGTCCTATCCTGGTGATCTGATCTTTGTAAGGAGCTAGAAAAAGAACAGTTAAACCCAAAGGGAGCTGAAGGAAGGAAATCAGAAGACTGGAAATCAAGTTTACATAAAACAGCAAAGTAGGGAAGAATCAAGAGAGTCAAAAGTTGGTTCTTCGAAAGGTTAATAAAAAGCCCTAGCAGAGCGGGCAAAGAAAGAAGAGAGAAAGCACACAGCTTCCATATGAGGAATGAAAGAAGCGGGCATCACTATGGGTCCCACTGACATTAAAAAGACAGTAACAACTTTGTCCCAATAAATGTACTATGAAGTGGACAAATCTTTTGAAAAACAGGCAAAGGAAGAAATAGACAACATACACAGTCTCATGTCTAGTAAATAAATTAAATAAATAAGAACGTTCAGGCTTATGTGGCTTCACCAGTAAATTCTATTAAAAACTTAAAGAAGAAATACAATCCGGCACACACTCTTTTAGAAAACAGAGGATGAAGGAACATTGCTAAACTCATTTGATGAGGCTGATATGACCCTGATAGCAAATCCTGACAGATACATTGAAGGTTTATGGAGCAGTGTCCCTCATGAACAGAGATGCAGTAATCCTTTACAAAACACTAGCAAAGCAAACCGAATGTTATCAAGTAATATAAAAAGAATACTTTATGATCAAGTTGGGTTTATTCCATGAATAAGGTTGGTTTAACATTGAAAAAATCAATCAACATAATTCAGAAGAATAAAGTGGAAAAAACTATCGTTTCAAGAAAAAAAATAACAAAACTCTAAACCTATTGTTGAAAATACTCTCAGCAAACCAGGAATAAAATGGGGCTTCCTCATTCTGATGAAAGGCGTCTATAAAAAACCTACAGCTAGCCTCATTCTTTAGCGGTGAAACAAACCCTTTTCCAGTAAGATCAAGAACAGGGCAAGGATGTGCTTCCACCACATACTCATTAAGCAGTACAAGGAGGCAAAACGCAGAAATAAAAGCCATAAAGATTTCTGTGAAACTGTCATTATTCACAGATTCAATGATTATGTAGATATGGAGAACTAGGCAATTTACAAAAACCCTCCAGGACTAATGAGTCAACCCGGAAATGTCACAGGATACAAGATGGATGTAAAAGACAAAACAAGCAACAACAGCAAAATACTGTATTTCTACGTACCAGTAACAAATAATTGCAAAATAAAATTTAAATACCATCAAAAAAATCAGGAATCTAGGACTCTGTCCAACCAGATACGGCCACATCGACAGACTAGACGTTTAACAGCAGAGGAAAGCGGGTGAGCTGTAGAAGAACTCTGTGTACTCTCCTTCTGCCTTTCCTTTACACCCCAAATTAGTCCAAAATAAAATCCTTTAAAGGGGATGTTTTGGGGTTTGTATGGGGGAACTGGAATATGAAACTATAAATTGCATGATGCTATGGAATGATTGCTCCCTGAGTACTGTAATAATATGGGGGATACCAGAGTACTGTAATGCTATAGAACAATTGCTCCCTGAGTACTGTAATAATATGGGGGATACCAGAGCACTGTAATAATATGGGGGATACCAGAGCACTGTAATAATATGGGGGATACCAGAGTACTGTAATAATATGGAGGATACCCTCGCCAGAGACACGTGATGAGATGGTGGTGGGCGAAGTATCACGTGGTTCTGAAAAAGAATGTATTTTGTATAGAACACAAACATTTACATACAAGTACGCATGACTTATATGTATATACTTTCTATGAGTATAAAGGAAAAATAAGTATCAGACACAATGCACACACATATATATATACATACGTGTACACACACAAATGCAGAACATGCAAGAACTAAGGCACATCTCACAAAATGTTAACAAACTAACACTTGGGGACTTATAGGGCATCTCTGTTCATTATGTTATTCTTCCAACGTGTGAGGATGTCAAAGTTTTCAGAATGAACGGTAGAGAAAAATAAATACAGTTATCCTTTATTTCTTCAATAAGAAAGTATTTCCTCGGAACTAGGATGGAAGCTTGTTTTGGCCAAAGGTTACTGTTCTTTGAGAGGAAGGACACCACACTGGCACACCATGTTTTATACCGCTGAAGTTTCTTCTCCAAATTCCTCAGCTTAACATTTTGGAGACTGGATTAAATTAAAACCTCCACAGTGAGCCATTTTTAAAATGAATGCAACACTGAAGGCCAAGATTGAAAAAATTGCTACTCAGAAGAATTATGCGTTCTAAGTAGGTCAAGAGAAGCTAATTCTTCTTACCCCTTTTCCTTCCTGAAATGGAAGCTATTCTTCCCCTGGCAATCCACTTACCTAAAATATCCTGCAAGCATTGAAAAAGAAAGAAAATCAATGCTATGTAGGTGAAACAGAAAAAGAAGCAAACAAACATAAACAGAGAAACATTACCAGCCACGTGCCTTTCCTGGCAAGGGCTTCAACACTCTAGAATGTAGTGTAAGGTCACAAGTCTCACAAAGACAGCCATAAAACAGAATATTACACACTAATCTCATTTATAAACATAAGCCTCTTGGGGGCGCCTGGGAGCCTCAGTTGGTTAAGCATCTGACTTCAGCTCAGGTCATGAGTTCAAGCCCCACGTCGGGCTCTGTGCTGACAGCTCAGAACCTGGAGCCTGCTTTGGATTCTGTGTCTCCCTCTCTCTGTGCTCCTCCCCTGCTCATGCTGTCTCTCAACAATATATAAATGTTAAAAAAAATTTTTAAATAAAATAAAATAAACATAAGCCTCTACCAAAAGCCTGGTACGTCATAATCCATAAATTAATCTATTCAACCAATACTTCCTGTGTTGTCCTAAGCTGGAGTAATTACAAATGCAGAAATCTAAAATAAGAATCTAAAATAAAAATGATATGTAGTGAGCAGGGACTGCAATAATTTATAATAAGATTTTGTACATATTAAAGAATTTGCGGGGCGCCTGGGTGGCTTAGTCGGTTAAGCGTCCGACTTTCGCTTAGGTCATGATCTCGCGGTTCGTGGGTTCGAGCCCCGCGTCGGGCTCTGTGCTGACTGCCAGCTCAGAGCCTGGAGCCTGTTTCAGTCTGTGACTCCCTCTCTCTCTGACCCTCCCCTGCTCTCACTGTCTCTCTCTCTGTCTCTCCTAGAAATAAATAAAAAAAACATTTAAAAAAATAAAAAAAATAAAGAATTTGCATGTGAAGTAAATGGAACTGATCACGAAGTTTAGCAACAAATTGAGTACACACACACACAAAAAAACCACACTGCATTCTATATATCAGCACTGAACAGAAAAGGACTTCTTTAGGACATCATTTACAACATCATCAAAAATTTGAAGTCCTTGGAATAAATCTAACACGAGAGAGGAAAGACCTTTAGAGAGAAAATCTAAGGAAGACATTAAAGATGGCCTAAATAAATGAGCGATTCATTGCCATCCCAATCAAAATCTCAGTGGGCTTCCTTTTATGGAACTTGACAAGCTGTTTCTAAACTTATATAGAAGTGCAGCATAAGGCCCATAGAGAAGACATAAACCGGAAAGGAAGATAAAGCATGAGGCCCTGACCCTGCAGATAACAAGTTACCGCGCAGTTACGGTGGGATTAGAGAGGAGATGCACATCTACTTACAGAAGGCAGCAGTCAGTAAGAGCTCAGGTCCGTAAAAAAGCATAATTACTTACAGGTTGTGTACTTAGAAAAGCCGAGAAAATCAATGAAAAAAACCCGGGACAAGTAGGAATACAGGTTCCCAGTCCGTGCGGGACACCTGAGGAAGGTACCTATCGCAGCCTGAAGGGTCAGGAAAGACTTTCCAGGACAATAGCCAAGCTGAAATCAGAAGGGTAAGCAAGAGTCGTCCAGATGAAAGGAGGAAGGAGGCTGGCTGCTCTCAGCACAGGGAACGTGTATGGAGGCTCAGAGGGAAGAGACCATCCAGCTCGGGATCTGCACACACGCACAGAGCACAGAATTCAAGACGGGACACCAGCGACTGAAGGCACTGCATCCACGCAGGCTAGACCCTAAGCCGCGTAATCGGGAAATCTTGGAGTTTTAAACAGACGGGAGACAAGATTAAGTTCCTTGGGAAAAAACTCATGTTCAAGGCACGCTTGGTTAGAATCCGGGAATGAGATCATTAGAAACTTACCTGTTTTTGTCAAATGATGTCCTGGCCAAACGTGACTGCAAAATAGCTGTTATCTATTAAAACAGAACCATGAAGAAATATGGATTTAGGAGCGAAACCTCAATACAAGTTAATTCACGAAATAGACACCGATCTTTGGAAACTCTTACCATAGCAGTTTGGTCCCCAAGTTTGTCAAGGCAGGAAGCTCTGTGAAGCTACAATATTACAAAAATGCAAGAATTTATTATTTTTTTTCTCCAAAACGATACAAAGATATTTCCTTAGAAACAATGAAAACCAACAATCATTCTGGTCTCTAGTAACAGTTAAGATTGCTTCTGATTCATTCCTGACTTCTTCCTAACGTACAGTTTTCAAAAACAACATAATTCAAGTAAATCTGCTTCGTGTTTATTAAAGAAATGATGGTGTTAGATAGAGAGACGAACAAATAAGATTTTTTTTCAGTTTCTGCCTACATTTGCTTCGAAGTCTCTGCCCAGGAAGGCGCTGGCTTACCTGAAGCAACGTCTCCACAACATCTTCCACTTTCCCTGAAACATCCAACTCGAAGACATACTCCATTTTGCCCTAACAAGAAGGGACACAAATCAAATCAAAGGAAGGGAAGAAGCCAAAGGGATTCCTTTAGGAACATCTGCGATGCCCCTGCTGGACTGTGCCTGGGTCTGCACAAATTTTTTTTAATTTTTTAAAGATTTATTTATTTTTTAATTTACATCCAAGGTAGTTAGCTTATGGTGCAACAGTGACTTCGGGAGTCACTACTTCGGGAGTAGATTCCGTAACGCCCCTCACCCATTTAGCCCATCCCCCCTCCCACAACCCCTCCGGCAAACTCTGTTTGCTCTCCATAGCTAAGAGTCTCTTCTGTTTTGATCCCCTCCCTGTTTTTATATTATTTTTGCTTCTCTTCCCTTATGTTCATCTGTTCTGTGTCTTAAAGTCCTCATATGAGTGAAGTCATATGATATTTATCTTTCCCTAATTTTGCCTAGCATAATACCCTCCAGTTCCATCCACGTAGTTGCAAATGGCAAGATTTCTTTTCTTTTCTTTTCTCTTCTTTTCTTTTTTTGCCAAGTAATACTCCATTGTATATATACATCACATCTTCTTTACTTACTCATCCATCGATGGACATTTGGGCTCTTTCCATACTTTGACTATTGTCGGTAGTGCTGCTATAAACACTGGGGTGCATGTGCCCCTTCGAAACAGCACACCTGTATCCCTTGGATAAATACCTAGTAGTGCAATTGCTGAGTCGTAGGTTAGTTCTATTTTTAATTTTTTGAGGAACCTCCATACTGTTTTCCAGAGCGGCTGCAACAGTTTGCATTCCCACCAGCCATGCAAAGAGAGCCTCTTTCTCCACATCCTCGCCAACGTCTGGTGTTGCCTGAGTTGTTAACGTCAGCCATTCTGACAGGTGTGAGGTGGTATCTCACTGTGGTTATGACTTGTATTTCCCTGATGATGAGTGATGCTGAACATTTTTTCGTGTGTTGGCTGGCCAACTGGATGTCTTCTTTGGGAAAGTGTCTATTCAGATCTTTTGCCCATTTCTTCGCTGGATTACTTGTTTTTTGGGTGTAGAGTTTGGTAAGTTCTCTAAGGATTTTGGATATTAACCCTTTATCTGATACGTTTGCAAATATCTTCTCCCATTCCATCAGTTGCCTTTTAGTTTTGCTGACTGTTTCCTTCTCTGCGCAGAAGTTTTTATTTTGATGAGGTCCCAATACATAGTTAGGTTTTAAATCTGAGAGGTTTCTTTCCCTTATTGCAGGCACGTATCACTAGAAACTTCCCCCTTAGTACTGCTTTTGACACACCCTACAAGTTCAGGCATGTTCTGTTTTTGATTTTGTCTCCAGGTATTTTTTAATTTCCCTTTTTACTTCTTCTTTGACCCACTGATCATTCCTGGTATTGCTCAACTTCTACACACTTGTGAATTTTCCTTCTGCTGTATATTTCTAGTTTTATTCCACTGTGGTCAGAAAGGATACCTGGTATGATTTCAATCTTCTTAGATTCATTTTGTGACCTGACATGTGATATATCCTAGGGAATGTTCCTTGTGCTCTTGAGAAGAATGTGTATTCTGCAGCTGTTGTGTAGAATGTTCTCTGTCTCTTAGGTTCATCTGGTCTACTCCCCTACTCCTCCCCCCTACTCGCATGCTCATTCTTAAAATAAATAGACGTTAAAAAAAAGAAAGTGGGCATTGAGATCTATTATTATTGTGCTGCTATCAATTTCTCCCTTCAATTCTGTCAATGTCTGCTTCAAACATTCGGGTGCTTAGAGGACAGGTTAGCATCTACTGTGATGGCTCATGTGATGTGTCACGTACTCTCCTCTTCTCTTTGCCCCGAGGGAGAGTGTGCCTGGCTACCCTGCCCTCTGTCTGCTGGCACACTGGTCCCTGGAGCGGCAGCCTGATGCCCAGCTTTTCCTTGGTCGGTGGCCCCAGGCACTAGAGCACATGGGGTCCTGTTAGCGCTCCAACCCAGGAAGACCGAAGCCAGTCCCTCGGGGCAGCCACTCCAACAGTCAGAACCTGGACACACGGGTCCAGTTTTCTCTCAGGAGGAGCTGGGGGTTCCCGCCCAACACGTGGTAGGGTCCTGGGGGCGGGACTACATTGAAAGCATGTTACAAACATCCCTCTTGGCTTCCATGGGGCTGATTTTGTGCTAACCCGCGGTGCAGGGCCTCTCAACTGGTCTCCAGGTTCGTCACAAAAGGCACTGGCGGTCCATGTATCGTTGACTGGATCAGTGTGAATCACACTGAATCGTTTGAATGAGAGGAACGCGGGCTCCCTATTCCGCCATCTCTCATGGTCACCATCAATGTCACTCTCTCTGTTACCTCTGAAAATCTTTGGCTGTTCCAATTCAGGCTGGAACAAAAGAGCTTCACTTTGCTTCAGACAACCTCTCTCACCTCCTTTTACGTGACTTCTCAGTGCACCAAGAACAGCTCTGCACTTCAGGTGGGTATCAGGCGAGCGATGGGAGGGAGAGTCCCCCGGGCACTGGGTCTCAACTTGGGTGGGGTTCCTACTACCCCAATGTACGGACGAGGTACTACCCAACACCAGGCGGAACAGTGAGTAGGGGTGTCTACACCCGCGGTGTGTGTACGCCCCCACATAAGTAAGAACTATCCTTCCCCAAATGCCAACAGCGCCAGTGGAGAGTAATTCAATCCCATGTCTGCAGCTTCTGGTGCGTAAACCCCAGAGCCGCAGCGCGTCGTCTGCGAGCTCCCCGGGTGCTGGCTGAGAAACCGCAGGCGGGCCTGGGACAGACGGAGGCTCAGCCCGTGGGGCCGTTTGCTCTGAGGGGGCGCCTGGTCCTCATGCACGGAGGTGTCCGTAGGCAGAGCGCCAGCCTGAATGCAGGTCCTGTAAAAACCCTCTTTTGGGAGGAGTTATGCCTTTACCATAACTTAAGCTGACGCCAAAGAATTAAGTGACGGACAGGACGCTTCAATGTGACGCCTGTGCTCCCGTGACAAGGCCTGGACAGCCAGAACTGTAGCAAACGGGCTCAGGGCATCTCTCAATTCAGACAATTTATAAATTATTATTCAGCTCTCAAGGGTATTTTATAACCTACACAGATTTCTCCAACATTTTAAAAAACACAGCAAATCATCTGATAAATGACACATATTCTGATTTCAATTTCTAATCTAATAATTTAAGCTTTATTCCCCCCATTAGACACATTTATTTTTTTTTTTTTTAAAAGCTTTCTTTTCTTTTAATTTTTTTAATGTTTATTTCTAGGAGAGAGAGAGAGAGATAGCGTGAGCAGGGGAGGGTCAGAGAGAGAGGGAGTCACAGACTGAAACAGGCTCCAGGCTCTGAGCTGGCAGTCAGCACAGAGCCCGACGCGGGGCTCGAACCCACGAACCGTGAGATCATGACCTAAGTGAAAGTCGGACGCTTAACCGACTAAGCCACCCAGGCGCCCCTAGACACATTTATTTTTTAAGTCAAAAAGTTTACTGAAATCCCTTAGGCTAAAGTCTGTGGCTCCCTTGCGTAATTATGTTATAACTGCTGGTAACAAGCTTTTAAGTACTCTTTATTATTCTCCTGTTCGATTAAAGATGTGAATGAAGTCACAAAATCTTATTGCTCAAAATCACCATATAAGGTGCTAGGAGTAAATGAAAAGCTTTACTTACCCTTTCTATTTTATACGGTGCAACAATATTGTGCTCTTTAATGAAATACACCTGAGAAGAACAAATCAATTACATGTGAAGTAATTAAAAATTCTCAGTAATAAGTTACTATAAGTTAAGCTATTATGAATCAAATTTCAATCAGTGTGAACATAATCTCTATTTCCAAAAGCACCTGCATCGCTCTTAGGATGGCTTTAAAGTTCTGGTGTTAGAGTAACAAATCTTGAATGAAAAAGAGATTCCTCAAGGCAGCAGGCAGCAACCATTGCTGGGTAAGTAAAATACCTAAGGTGTTTTATGAATGTCGTGGTCTGTATCCAGTAACCAAGCAGACAGACGAAGGAAGCTCAGTGCCAATTTTCCAAGAAATGGGCAAACAAAGTCACTGTGGTAGGAGATGCACGTAGTAACAGATTTCTCTTCTCTCTAGTGACCTGGGCGCATGGGGTCTCACCCACATGCTCACCTGCCCACACCACCTACTAGGAACCATGTCCGGGAGGCAAGGCCACCCACCAGGGCCATCAACACGGAGCCCTGTCCGGCTCCCTGCCATCCCTCCCGCTGTGACAATGGGTGTGCCCGGCCCTGGGGACCGCACCCGCCTCGGCCACACAGTGTGTGCCTCCCTCCACGGCCAGCTGCCCAGGACCTCTGCTCCGGTGGTCGCATGCTTGCTGCATTTCCCATATTTGAAAGAAACCAGAGATAAGAGCCCTCCGTCTTATATCCTCATTTCATCATCTTCGTTCCTTTTTGTGGCAAAAATCTGCAAGAGCTGGCCTTGCTTTCCCCAGCCGCGCCATGTTACAGGGGCGAATCCCCTCCTGAGAAGGTCAGAGAGGGTGTGCCAGAGCTCCAGGGCTCAGAAGGCTGCTCCGAGGACTTCCTGGGCTGTGCTTCTAGAAGCGCAGGGCGGCTCCTCCCGAGGCAGGTGAGCAGCTGGCTTCCAGCCGCCGGCAGGGCCCGCCCCGGCCTCACCCGCCGCTCCTCTGCCTGCCTTCGGACCCGCTCTCTTCCCGACCTCCAGCGGCAGCCGGCTCTGGTGCCCGGACCCCCGTGTGCACACCCAGCCCCTAGGGAACCGCGTCCAGCCCCAGCGCCTCACCCAGCTTATCTGGGCGCCTCAGCCTCCTCCCTGGATCCCAGACCACAGCTCCGAATGCCCGCCGGACGTCTCCTCCTGGAGGCCACCTTCTCAGCAAAGCCTGCTCGTGCCCAGGCCCCTTGACAGCAGCGAAGGGCCTGCTACCCACCTTGGTGGGGGTCGTTCCCGACTGTTCTCCTCCGCGCCTCGCAGCAGGTGCACCAGCACACCTGTTAGGCTCTCCTTCAGGGGGCACCCGGCCACCGGCCAGCTGTCGCCTTCCACTGCTGCCATCCCGGACTAAACCCCCGGGCTCTCCCTGCCCCTCAAGGCTCTCCTTGCTTCCGCTCGTGCCCCACAGCATAGTCTCCACCCGGCCTCCGAGAGACTTACCAGTACACACGACTCAGCGCCCCCCCCCCCCCCCCAGCTCTCACTTCCTCTCTTCTGTGCTCTCTGCGGACTCCTGACCACCCGCAGGCCCTCCCCTCCCCGCTGCCCTGCATCCCTGCATCCCTGGCCGCGGGCACACCCACCCCCGCTGCACCTGGCCCCTGCCAGCACCTTCGCCTCTCAGCCCCGCCCCTCAGGCTGCTGCCTGGCTCACCCCCTCAGCCCTCTGAGTGCGGTGCCTTCCCTGCCCCTCTGCGGCCAGGCACCGCGGGCCATTCTTTCTGAAGCAGCCCCTGCCTCCCTCATCATTCTCGATCCTTTCGCCCAGTTTGCATCTTCATTATAGAAGATGTCTGCTCACTGTCCGTTGCCCCCATCAAACGGTAGAGTCCGCGGGGAGAGAGGCTTTGGGTATCTTCTTCTTCCCTATGTCTCCAAAGCCTTGAATGCATATATTGAATATATAAATGCATGAATAAAAACTATTATTTACACACACCCCTCTTTATTCCACAAAAGAAAATGTGGAAGCAAAACTCTCCAAAGCCTAAAGAACCATCACATATTCCTGAAAGAGTGTGACCTCTTAGAGTCATCAAAACCCACAGAGACCGAGCGTTTCTGTAATTGTGTACCTAAGCTGATTTTGAGTTTGTCTGACACGAGACCTCTTCTAGTAAGTTTGTAAATTACTGAAATGGATCATTTTTATAATGGAAACCACACTTCCAACTGAGAAAGGACCTCTTCCTTTCTGGAGACGGACTAGCTAGCACAGGCTGTGACGTAGGATGACACTACAGAAACGATGAGAGCACAGGTGCAGGCCAGAATCACGGGGTACCCCCTGCCGCCAAGGTGACGGATGGCTTTAACTGCCTTCATTTATGCCAGTTCCAGCAACAGGAAGGCAGACACGGGCTGCTTTCAAACGTCTTCTTCCCGGAAACTAACTGAATCATGGGAGGCAGACCCAGATAATCACCTAATCTGTGATCTCCCTGCTTTCATAAGGGAGACACTCTATGAACGAAAGATACTCTTTCATACTCTTCATACACATTAAAGAGTGGTCCATGGGGCTGCCTGGGCGGCTCCGTCGGTTAAGCATCTAAGTGGTGATCTCGGCTCAGGTCGTGATCTCATGGTTCATGAGTCTGAACCCTACGTGGGGCTCTGTGCTGAGCATGGAGCCTGCTTGGGATTCTCTCTCTCCCTCTCCCTCTGCCCTTCCCCTGCTCGCTCTCTCTCTCTCTCTCTCTCTCTCAAAATGAATGAATAAACTTAAAAAAACAAAGAGTTCCATGAACAGAAGGGGTAGGTGACCGGGAGGGAAGACCCACTGGCACCCACCTCCTCCGGCCATCCCCCTCCTACGCTTACTTGACCGCAGACCGGTTTCCCTTTGCGAAACCCCACCTCAGGGAGCCGGGCCTCTGCACACAGCTGGGCAACATGGCCTCTCACCCTCTCACTTTAAAAATAAAGAAGGTAAAATCCAGAGCAAGAAGCAAGTGGGAGAGGCCCCCGACTCCTTTCTTATTTATAAGTTAAAAACAAAAAACAAAAAACAAATCTATAGAGAAACTAATTATACGATGGGGGAAAAAATTGTGTTTCAATTTTTCTCGGTGTTACCAGTCATGAGCAGGGCAGTGGGAACATCAACACACATGGAACACATCCGGAATGAATGAGAGGTTGTGACCCCACGCCCGATCACTGTGCGGGCAGGCGTATCCTGAGCTGGTGGCCTGGCTGTCACCATGTGCTGCTGGCCCCCACCTGCTAAGGGGGCAGGAGGCCTCAGGGTGGGGGTGGGGGGTAAGGGGGGCTGTGGCGGCTTCGTCTCAACCCTCGGATACTGTCAAGATCCTAGGGACAAAATCACACGCCTGTGGGCATCACACAACTTTACAAACATTAAGGATCTCATTAGGGATCACAGCTTTTAAAAAAGATATTTCTCGGGGCGCCTGGGTGGCTCAGCCGGTTACGTCCAACGTCAGCTCAGGTCATGATCTCACAAGTTTGACCTCATAAGTTCGAGCCCCACATCAGGCTCTGTGCTGACAGCTCAGAGCCTGGAGCCTGCTTCAGATTCTGTGTCTCCCTCTGCCCCTCCTGCTCATGCTCTGTCTCTGTCTCTCTCAAAAATAAAACATAAAAGAAAATTTAAAACAATATTTCTCAACGGTTCGATTTTATTTTATTTTATTTTATTTTTAATTTGTTTCTAGAAGAGAGAGAGAAAGAGAGACAGCGTGAGCAGTGGAGGGTCAGAGAGAGAGGGAGTCACAGACTGAAACAGGCTCCAGGCTCTGAGCTGGCAGTCAGCACAGAGCCCGACGCGGGGCTCGAACCCACGAACCGCGAGATCATGACCTAAGCGAAAGTCGGATGTTTAACTGACTAAGCCACCCAGGCGCCCCTCAACGGTTCGATTTTAAAAGCATGTAAACATCTATTCCATCAGTCTTCATGTGAGATTTCTATAAATAATTTCACTGTGCTAAAAAAATATATATATATACATATATATATACACATATACATATATATATACGTGTGTGTGTGTGTGTGTGTGTGTGTTTTTACTCAGGTTAGGGAAAAATATTTACTATGTGCTTCTTACCTGACTGAAAAGGAGTGAAATCGCCCCAGATTTTGCCCTACAATGCAGATAAAAGTCATTAAGTATACAGAATTTTTTGGCAGAAGTAAAATTAAACAGTTAGTGACAATGACATACTTTGTAAAGTGTTGGCTGGATCCATTTTCTTCGTGTTTTCCTATTTTTATACAATCTCTCAAAGGAATCTGGATAAAATTGAGAGAGAAATATTAGAAACACAAGCAAGGGTAAGATATACACAGAGAGCAGGAATGTCTCTGTTCACATTTAAACTCACTTACCTTAATGATGGGCTGGGATATCGCGTCTGGTTCAAAAATAACTGATTTTGAACATATTTTGAAGGAGCCCCTGATTTTCCTAAGGATCAAAATACAAAGGATTATTATTCATGAACATAACAGAAGTCACCAAAGAACCATATGCGTTTTAACTAGAAAGCAGATAACCAAACCCTTAACTAGAAGATCAACAACGCAACTGAAGAGAAGTGGCAGGTCAGATTTTGATCCCGGGGCCGCCGTCTGGCCCTCCTGATCCCATTATTGATTTGGGACTGAAATTTTTTATCATTCTTTCTGTGTCTGTTATCTAGAATTCATCAACAGAGAACAACTTGACAGTATTCATCTACAATGTGGTTACCCCAAAAGCACAATTTGTACAAAGAAAGCAGAAAAAAATGCTTGATTCTTTACCTTTATTTACTAACTTTCAGAAAAATGAGTTGGTGTCCCAGGATCCCTGGGATGGATGGAGATACACACGCATGTGCGTGTGCGCGTGCGCACGTGTGTGTGTGCGTGTATCTCCGGGATTTTAACAGTTCTGATACAGTCCGACCACTGCAGTCATTATTCTTTTCCAATGGTCATCTGCTGCCCAATTCTTCAAGTTGACCATTGTGTCTTTTTAATTCAGTGTACAGTAGTGTCTGATGCCTGCCTTTCCTCCCCAGTAGCACAGACATTCCAGGCTCACCTCACACCCTTCCTGCCCCAGACTTGGACTTAGCCACTCCTCCAAAGGGCCCTCATTCCTTTCAGTGGGAAGTGGTATTCAGGGAGCACAGTCTCGGTGCTCATCGCTACAGGGTTGTTTCTAGGCCTTTTTGGGGGGAGAGCTAGAAAATACTTTCTTTTAAAAGAAAAGTGTATGAATCCACATAAACATTTCCAATTCAAATGTAAGATTGGGCTTTTAACTTCTTTACTACTGGATTTGTATCTCTTTCATATTCAAAGTCTGGTCATGGCATCAACATACGACTCGTTTGCCTCATCTAACTACAAAAATCTACGTGCATGTGTGAATAACCAATAGTTTCAAAACAATAATACCAAAATTACTAACAACAATATTACAACTAAAACATTTACCACCTTTTTGGCAATTCTTTTTCTACTTAAGGCTGTATCTCACCAGAGACACAAATTACTATGTGGTGAAGTTAACGATTAAAATAATTTTTGGGGCGCCTGGGTGGCTCAGTCAGTTAAGCGTCCGATTTCGGCTCAGGTCGTGATCTCATGGTTCGTGGGTTTGAGCCCCACACCAGGCTCTGTGCCGACAGCTCAGCCTGAAGCCTGCTTCAGATTCTGTGTCTCCCTCTCTCTCTGCCCCTCCCCTGCTCACGCTGTCTCTCTCTTTCTCTCTCTCTCTCTCTCTCAGAAATAAATGAAAACATTAAAAAAAATTTTTTAAATAATAATAATTCTTCCCTGTGGTTTACCCTCAACTTATATACAGTTAAGTTCATCTGTTTCATTTTCTTTTTGATTTTTAGGATTTACCGCATCATCTGAAATTCAATTCTATATTAAAATATATGTAAAATATTTCTATAGTTCCAAAAGCTAAATTATAAAATAAGGGACATTCAGAGAGGTCTAGTTGTCATTTTATATAATTCCATTGCTCCTCCTTCTGTGTAGAGAATCATTTTTGTTAACTTTCAGTTTATGCTTTTTAAAATGGATAATTTAAAAAGACTTTAATATTTAAAAACATAGCCAAAAAATTATTTCCTTCCTTTCTTATGTGAAAGATAGCATACAATACACCGTATTCTGCCCCTCACTTTTCACGCTAAATATATGCTGGAGATCTCTCCACAGCATGATGCACAACTTCTTCCTTCACTGGACTGTTTCCAGTATTTTGCTATTACAAGTAATGTTATGGTAAATACACTTGTACACAGGTCCGTTTATATATTTCCCAGGGTACCCCTGAGATAGTTTCCTAGAAGTAGCCTTGCTAGATCAACAGGTTAATAATGCACATGCAATGTTGCTAGATATCGCCGAATTCACTTCCATGGATTGTACCACTGCATTCTAATAATCACCTAAAAATTACAAAAATAAGTTTCAGTTTGCTAGCTTACAGGTCTGTTTTAATAATAAACAATGTACAGTAAAGTCTTAGAGTGTCAGTAACTTGCTCTGCCAGTGCTCCACAAGACGAGCAAACATTTTTTTTCCATTTTATTTTATTTTACAAATAGTTTATTGTCAAATTAGTTTCCACATAACACTCAGTGCTCATCCCCACAAGTGCCCTCCTCCATGCCCATCCCTCCTCCCCCCCACATCCATCAGTCCTCAGTTTTTGTCAGCATTCAAGAGTCTCTCATGGTTTGCCTCTCTCCCTTTCCCCCACCATTTTTCCCCTTCTTCTCCCCCTTGTTCCTCCGTCAAGTTCCTCCTAATCCTCCTACACATGCAAACATATGGTATTTGTCCTTCTCTGCCTTATTTCGCTCAGCATAACACCCTCAAGGTCCATCCATGTTGCCACACATGGCCAGATTTCATTTTTTCTCATTGCCGTGTAGTATTCCATCGTATAGATAAACCACATCTTCTTGATCCATTCGTCCGTTGATGGACACTTAGGCTCTTTCCATGTTTTGGCTATTGTTGAGAGTGCTGCTATGAACATTGGGGTACATGTACGAGCAAACATTTCTAATGAATTTTAACTTGACACACAAACGATGTCTTGCATATGAATAGTATGTGACACCAAATGTCACATGATCACCACTGACCCAATGGTTCTTGTCTCTCTTTCTTTCTCTCTAAAGGATTGTGGGTGATTGTCCCACAATGCTCAAATGCTTGGTCTCAGGCTGTGGTGTTTGGCAGAAATTAGTGATTTTTCAGAACGTTGGAAGGTGCCCACAACTGGCACAAGTATATTTTTGGTCACTTTGAAACACCTATGGACAGTCCTTTGCTTCTCCATATAAGAATGAGCTTAGGAAAGCTTTGCTTCACGCTAGGTCAGGCTGGCTGCAGATCTCACCCTTTCCTCTGCTGCCTCATTGCCAGTTACATTCACTACAGTAGATGAAAGAGTTTATTAATAATACTGTACTGCAGTCAACATGTGATAGTGACAGTTTTCCTACACAGTGACCTTCCTCTCTCTCGTCTCCCTCAGACCAGTCACAGAGGGTTTCAAGAGTGAGTGTAGGTTAATGTATTTTTTCTTTAGATTTTGTATTTTCTTTATTATTTTGTATTATAGTATAGTATTGTAATCATTTCTATATGAATATTTTTGGGTTGCGGAATGGATCTGATTTTCCATTATTTCTTATGGGGAAATTCGCTTTGATATACAAGTGCTTTGAATTACAAGTATGTTTCCAGAATGAATTATGCTCGCAAACCAAGGCTTTACTGTACTTAATTTTAAACAAGACATTATTATGATATAGGGCAGAGGAGTACTGAGAGGAAAAACAAAGGTATGTAATGAGGGAAAAGAACATGAGCAAAATTCCAGAAGGAAGAAAGCAAGGTCCTGCTTTCAAGGAATAGTAATCGTCTAATTTGAATGCTAGGGAAACAGACATGTCAGAAGCTCCCTAACAACAAGCTAAGTAGTTTCCACTTCAGGTTGTATTTAAACAAATACTACATGGCTTTGATGGTCCTTTCAAGATAAAACCTGAAGAACAGAAAACATTAAAGAGTTTGACTAATATCAAAGCATGTTCAAGTCATGGCCTGTATTGATTAAGGGATATCTCTCAAAGGAAATCATTGGCAAATACAATTTTGCTGGAATAACTCTGAATTTGGTTAATACTGAGCTGACATTTTAGACAAAAAATTTCATTATGCATTTTTGTACACAGCTTTCAAAACGGAATCTGCTTTTATAGCAATAAGCTGTACCTATTACAATATATAGAAAACTGATTCCACTTCTAATTCAAATCAGATTATTCACTTTGAAAGTACTGGTTTTAATGCCACTCTGGTGTTTTATGATCGTTACCTTATAACACCATAACCCAAATAATTGAGAGTATAAGCACAGAATCGATACATAAAAAAAGAGACGGAAAATGAATCAAGAGTCCTCTCCAGCTGATGTAAGCACCCACATTAAAGGAATTCATACACACAGCTTCTCAGCTTTAGAAAATATCTGAAGTATGACAGCTACTTAGAAGCCCTCCTTATGGGACGGTGGGGAATCCACATGATCACACATTTAATTTTTAAAATATCAGACACAGGACAGGTCTGTTACTCTGTAAAGATCCAAAAGTCTTCCTTACCTTTCATTGTGACCACCCTTGTTCTGAATATGATTAGCTGTATGTTGTTCAAAGTAGTATTCCTCCAAGTTAAGCAGGAGCAAGGAAAATCTATATTTGGAAAAACCAGAGCAAACACAACAAAACCTCATGTTTATATATATATTTTAAGCATAAGAAAGAAAGCAGAATATTTAAAGCATCTGTTGCCAAAGGGTTTCTCCATTCATTGAATCAACAAATACTTATTAAGTAGAGATCCTATACCAGATACCCTTCTCTATTCCGTGGGAGAAAGTGACAGACAGACCCGCATGGCCAAGCCACAAATAAAATTACTTACAAGTGGATTGTTTAACTCCTTTAAGAGACCCCCCAAATTTCATAATGTAAAACCTATTCTTGCCTGAACAAAACCTGGGGCTTTTCCATCAATGGAGTCTTCATCCTTGGTTTCCTCTGACTGACCGCCAGGCTTCCCCGCTCCCCTTCCCACCGCACCCCCTCCCAGTCTAGCGTTCTGCCTTCTGGTTGATTGGGTTTATCTTACCACTTCCATGAGATCATATGCCTCTGAGAATCAGATCTTTAGCTACAGTCCAATGCTTTGGTGTTGAGTAAGTAAACTGAATAGAAGAGGACTGAAATACTGTTCTTTCTAAAGTTTTAAGTGCTTTAAGTGATTAAAATCAAAAGAAGGTGATAAGAAAAAGGTATTAATTCGGTTGTACAGCCACAGACACAAATACATGGCACATAACCGAAAACGAGGGTTTCGTCTGTTATGTGGGGAGGCGGGGAAACATCGGCGGCACCTAGGGCTTCAGGGAAAGCTCTCGTGGGCCGCGTGGGAGTGGGGGACTGGGTGTCGGAGGACGGTATTGCTGATGAATTTAGTAGATCAAGCAGGTCTATTTCTGCTCCACTAAAATGTGAATGAAAAAATTTTAAATTGTAAGACCTCAAACCAAAGAAAACTGAAGAGTCACAGGGACAAGAGCAACAAGTGTGTGAGGAATGGAAAGCAGAGGGGAGGGATCAGCAGTGACCAGAC
Source organism: Hyaena hyaena (assembly GCF_003009895.1). NCBI lineage: Eukaryota > Metazoa > Chordata > Mammalia > Carnivora > Hyaenidae > Hyaena > Hyaena hyaena. The sequence goes on from NW_024082539.1 coordinate 64,350, forward strand.
ACCAGATCGGCGGATGCTTCCGGTAGAAGGTACCCATTAGGAGAAAACCAACTCAAGCCACAGGACTTCCAAAAGGTCCTGAAATTGCAGGAATCAGGTGCCAAGAAGACAGGGAGGAAGCATGGGGGGCATGGTCGGAAGCCTGAATGAGTCAGGAGCCCCGATCCTCCCCGATGCCTCTCCTACCTCACTCTGGTGCACAATGTTCTAGACAAAACGGAGTAAGACTCCAAGCTAGACACCAAGCAGAGTGGAGAGCAAGGCTACGCGTGGCGTGAAAAGAGGGTGGTTAAGGAAAATGCAGGAACACATAACCACTCCAAGCAACAGTTTGGCGGATTGTTTTTAGAAAAAACTGACTCGCTTTAGAGAAAAGACCCGTGGACAGGAGTGTTTGAAAGAGCCAGGTCTCTACAGTATCACCCATACTGGAGCCCACCAGAAAGGGCCTGCCCACCGTGACACGAATGACGTGCCTCACACGTAAATATGAATGGGTAACTCAAGATCACCAGCCTCTAACATGAAAGAACCAGACCAAAACAAGCAGAAGAAACACACGTGAAGTTCCAGACATAATCCAGAAAACAGGAGTTCAAAAACCTATAAGGTACTTAGAAAAAAGACATAACATCTATAGAACAAGATGACGTTGTTCATTACAAAGAAAACCTGAACCAAAAGAAAAGCAACTCATAAACTAAAAATAATGACAGCAGGAGCCAGCTTTACCATCCTCACGGGGAACTTTTTATTAGCCTATTCTATGTCTTTAAATCCATGAATAAGAATTAATCATTGGCTAAAATGTCAGGGCTCAAAGGAAATGCTCATTACTAATACTTATTCTGAAGCTGAATACAACCGCAAGACTTAGGATTGCTGAACAGTCCTTTGATGCTTCAGATAATTTCCACAAAGGTTTAAATCAGAGAGGTACTTCCTAGTTACCCTGCCCCTTATTTTTAGCTTGTGTCTTAATGACCCAAACCTCTTTGCTTGGGCTGGAGCTATATAATCCTTCTTTTCCCTTCTTGATCTCCCCACTCCTCCTCTTGTGAGAAAAGGTAAAACAAAATAAGTCTCTTTAATAGGACAATGGCATACTTTTATTGCTATGAAGCACAAGGAGCCTTCACGGTTATAACTCTATTCTTTGCAACAACATGGATGGCTCCAGACGGTACTAAGCTAGGTGAAAATAAATCAGAGAAAGACAACCACCACATGACTTCACTCATGTGGGACTTAAGAAACAAGACAGATGAATACAGAAAAAGGAAAGAAAAAACCAGACTCTTATTAAATACAGAGAATGGTGACTGCCAAAGGGGAGGGGCTTGGGGGGTGGCTGAAATAGGTGAAGGGATTTAAGAGCACACCTGTGATGAGCACCGAGTGATGTATAGGCTTGTTGAATCATGAGATTATACACTGAAACTAATATAACACTGTATGTTAATTATACTTGAATTAAAAAGAAATACGTTTTGGAAAAAGAAAAATAAATATACATACACATACAATCCTATGCTTAATACTGTTCAAACGTCCATACTACCCAGAGTGATCTGCAGAAATCATTGCCAAATCCAGTGTCATGAAGCTTTCCCCCAAGTCTTCTAGGAGTTTTACACTTTCAGGTCTTGCATTTAGGTCTTTAATCCATTTTGAGTTAACTTTTGTATGTGATGTAAAGTAAGGACCCAACTTCATTCTTTTGCATGTGGAAATCCAGTTTTCCCAGCACCATTTGTTGAAAAGACTGTCCTTTCCTTATTGTGTGGCCTTGGACCCTTTTAAAGATCATTTGACATTGATTTGGCAACGGTTTCTTGGACAGGACACCAAAAGAACAATAAACGAATGTGACCACATCAAACTTCAGACCTTCTGTGCAGCAAAGAAAGTAATCAACAGAATGAGATGACAGCCTAAAGAGCGGGAAAGAATATATGCGAATCACATATATGATAAGGAGTTACTCCCCAGGATAAATAAAGAACTCCTACAGCTCAACAACAACAAAAGTTAACCTGATTTAAGAATGGGCAAAGGACTTTAATAGCTACTTCTCCAAAGAAGATATACAAATGGCTGAAAAGTATAAGAAAATATACTCAGTATCACTAATCATCAGGAAAATGTAAAGCAAAACCATAAGTGAGAGATCACCTTGGAAGAAGGAGAAGAAAGAAGAAGACGACGACGACGATGATGACGAAGAAGAAGAAAGAAGACGAGGAAGATGAAGAAGAGGAGGAGGAGGAAAATAACAAATGTTGGCAAGGGTGTGGAGGATGGATGGGTAAGGAAAGCGGGGTATACGCATACAACGGAGTATTATTCAGCTTTCAAAACGAAGGAAGTCCTGTCTTATGCTACAACATGGATGAACCATTATGCTTAGTGAAATAAGCCAGTCACAGAAAGACAAATACTGCCTAACTCCACTCACGTAAAGTATCTGAAGTAGTCAAACGCTCACCAAGAGAAAACAGAATGGTGGTTGCTAGGAGTTGGGGGTGAGGGAGAAAGCAGAACAGCTTTTCAGGGAGTTGCTTTTCAGTGGGTACAGAGCTCCAGGTTTGCAAAATGGAAAAGTCCTAGAGACCTGTTGCACAATAATGCGAACATACTTAACACTACTGTACTACACACTTGAAAATGGTTAAGATACAAGGCACCTGGGTGGCTCAGTCGGTTTGGTGTCCGACTTTGGCTCAGATCATGATATCACAGCTGGTGGGTTCGAGCCCCATGTCGGGCCCTGTGCTTCGGATTCTGTGTCTCCCTCTCTCTCTCCCCTGACCCTGGTTGTGCAGTATCTCTCTCTCTCTCAAAAATGAATAAACATTTTTTTTAAAAAATTATAAGCTCAGTGGAATAGTACCTGTGCAGCCATCCTATGTTTAGTTATCTGACTTTCTGGAACTCTCCACCAAAGACCATTTGGCTTGAATGTCCTGAATTTTATTTTTGACAGTTTCAAAACCTTCTGGATCAATATCCATTCCAGAAATCTCTAGCAAAAATACCTTTCTCTTTTTTCTTCATTGAAACTTTCAGTATCTGCCTTCTAAAAGTCTAGACTCAATGTGTGACAGAATCCTTCTTGATCCCCGCCCTGGGCTTCAACAATAACTAACTTGCTATGGACTGCTTTTCCTGAAGGTTTCCAGAAATGTATTAATTAATTTCTCTTTAATATTCAGAATTTTACAAAGTTTTCAGGTTTTCTGCCTTAAGATAAATCAACACTTCAGCAAGGGAGCTCAAGAAACGATAACTGTATCTCACTAAGCACTAAGGAAGGTCTCTCGTCATTCCCTGGGTGCTACTTCCTGTTTTCAATCCACAGCAGGTACACATCCGCCATTTTTTCCGTTCACTCAGGTGCCTCGTAACAAGTGAATGCAATGATCTCTGTTCCTCTTTCCAGCAGGTTCCCTGGGTTTCCCCGCTCTGTTCACGGATTCCCCTGCAGCTGTATTTGCTGACATTCTGCCTCACTTCCTGACGGGTCTTTCCTTCTGTACAGCTCTGTGGCTTTTCAGCACAGGTTTCCAATCCTGAGTCCCATCCTACCAGGCTTCAGCACCACCTAAGATGAATTGTCCTCTGTAATAAAATTCGACTCATTTTATTATTCATGTTCTACACATTTGCACAGACACATGTGTGTGACGCAGTGTTATTTCTAGGCCCTGAACAGATTGTTTCCTCATGTAAATTACTGGCCCTTCTTCCCTGGGAGTAGATTTCATCCCCTACCTTGCTGTCCACCGGAGTAACCAGGATCACCACTTCACCTGCCCTTGTGAGCCTTTCCCTTGGGAGTAAGTTTAAAACTCCAGCACTTGGCCAGAGTCTAGGAAACTGCGTTCTCCTCTGACTACGTGAGATGCAGTTACTTCCAGGACAAGATGCTTCAGATACCGAAATCCCTTTCGCTGACCATCCATAAAGCCGGTCATTTCTACTTTCAAGTCTCAACTATCTACGAGAATCAACGGCAGAAATATCACCTACGCTCCCGAAGCCTTTCAATTTCCTCATCAAGGGAGGATGCTCCACGAGCCTTCCGTAAACTATCGAGAAGAAAAATGTGAAAGCATAGTTCAAAGAAACCAAAAAAAATTTTTTTTAACTTAAAAAGAGGAATGCTTAATACTGTTCTCTAGAACAGTGCTTCACAAACGTGAATGTGTGTACTACGATCATCATCTCATCGGGGATCACAGTAAAATGCAGATTCAGATGCAATAGGTCTGGGGCACGGCCTGAGACTGAACATTTCCTAAGGAGCCCAGTAGGTGCTCATGCCGCCAGCCCACAGGTTACCCTAAGAATGACCAGGTGCTAACAGCCACGTAAACCAGGCTTTGATCGCTCCTCAATCGTCCTGAATTTCTGAGAGACGATTAAGAATGAACACGCCTCATTTTAAAACAGAAGCAAGATGCTGTAGTGACCCAAGGAGATGGACTTGGCCCAGACCGTATCTTCTCCAGCCTCAGTGCGGCCGTGACTTGGCTGTTGGACATTTCGTTAAATCACTTTACTATAGAATCGAGGAGAGGGACACAAATTAGATTACTTCGAGCCTCTTCTTAACCAGCGGGTTGATAGACTTACTAAATAAACCCGGGCTTACACAAATCAGCAGGAATCCCATTTCAGACATTATGGTGGATTACGTGTCCAGAGAAACAATCTCGCTACAGAGCCTCTAAAATTGCTGGATAAATGACTAAAATCTCTCTTCAGATGCCTGGCTGCGGGGATGGGAAAGTGAGGGAACGCTTCAGAAGAGAGAGGTTAGCAGGCCCTGGAGAATCTTCTCCCCTACGTGTTTGCTCAGCTCTGAGTACGAGAGAGCCTGCATTTACATGCCCTGTGTCCTGGGGGGACAGTGGGGGAGGGGCGCAGGGGTAGAGAAGGCTAGAATCCCTAAAGTTAACACCCTTGCAGGATGGAAATAAAAACCCCCTCCCGCCCTTCCCCAGAGGGAGACGGGAGGACCCAGGCTCTGGGCTAGGGACAAAGTCAGTCTTCCTGGAGAATGTGAAAGCGCCAGCCTGACACACACCAGGCTGACACACATTTGGGGCTAGCATTCAAACTACTTACTGAGCCCAGTAAAACTCAAGACGAACCAGTATGGTCTCTCCCAGCACCCCGGGCAGAAATGAATGCGAACACTTTCTAGAAAAATCCACCTTAAATCCAGGTCTACAAGAAGTCCCAAGAATAAGCTTCCAAGGAACAAGAAGACACAATCCGAAATCATAAAATAAGGAAGAGGATTACTGAATGAGGGTCAATACAAGCAACAAACTATTCAATCGAATCTGTAAAAGCTACAGATAGTTTATTTCCTGTGTCTGATCATTCTGATAGATAAGTTTAAAGAAACAGAAGGACATCTAAAGTATAACAAAGAAACAGACTTCTATCCAAACTGATCAGGCAGTTATAAATGACCCCAAAAGAACTAGAAACTTAAAAATAATTGAATTAGAACTAATGATATAGACAGCAAATGAGGCAACTAGAGAAAAAATGTGTAAATTGTAAGATAGATTTCAAAAGCCCACAAGGCAGCATAGAAAAATCAAGATAAATATTAGAGAGTCTTTATGAGAAATGAAAGTAATATATAAAGGCTGAAGCCTTGGCTCCAAATTTTCTCAAACTGTTTCAGCTTTTGGAATACCAATCAGGACAGGTGAATAAAAAGAAATTTTTATACAGACGAACTGTAAAGCACTATAAAGAGGAGATCTTAAAAGCATGGGGTGCTTGGGTGGCTCAGCCAGTTAAGCGTCCGACTTTGGCTCAGGTCATGATGTCACAGTTTGTGGGTTCGAGCCCCACGTCGGGCTCTGTGCTGACAGCTCGGAGCCTGGAGCCTGCTTCAGATTCTGTGTTTCCCTCTCTCTCTGCCCCTTCCCCGCTCATTTTCTGTCTGTCTGTCTGTCTCTCTCTCTCTCTCTCAAAAATAAACACTTAAAAAAATGGAAAAAAAAAAAAAAAGCAGCCAGAGAAAAGACAGAGTCCTTACAAAGACTTAAGTCCTTGTAAGGACAAAGTCCTTACAAGAAGACTTAAATGACTGCAGGCTGGTCTCCTCCAGAATAGAAAGCGCCTCCGGCAAAGCGCCACGCAGGCCCACGAAGGTCCTGGGTCAAAGGCAAACAGTCCCAGTCAAATGCAAGGCTTGGACCAGAGTCTTAATTCTGCCAAGGAAAGTGCTGGTGGGTCCCTAACCAAGGACACAAATGCAACAAATCCTGTCCCTATCTCCTGCCACATTATACAGGCTCAAGGTCAAGGCTTAACAGCCCCAATCAGGCCAGAGTAGGGGTAAGGCCACTGCACAGCTGCGAATGCTGAGCTGGGGATGGTGAGCCAACCCCCACCAGGGGACAGCTCTACTGTATCCCGGCTCCTGGTCACTCCACGGGGTCCAGGTTTCTCCTGGGGTCCGAAGCCCCATCCTACCAGGTAGCTAAGAGCTGCATGGACACCTGTTACTGACCTTTTCTCTGAATTTGGAAGTTGAGTCATTCCCCCGCCCCGAAAAACCGCTTCAGCAAGTCAGGTGCATATTCCCTGGCTATCTACCTTCATTTACATAATCTTCAAAATGCTCAGAAAATTAAGGTTGACCCTTAAACAAGAAGGGTTTGAATGGTACTGATCCACTTAATGTGGATTTTTTCAATACATACACTACAGTATTATAGATGTACTTTGTCTTCCTTATGATATTCTTACTGACATTTCTTCTCTAGTTTACATTATTGTAAGAATACAGTATATAATACATACTGTACCCTAGTATGTAAGGCTTCCAGTCAACGATAGGCTATCTAATAGTTAAGTTTTGGGGGAATCAAAAGATCAAAGATTTTGTCATAGATTTTTGACTGTGCAGGGGGTTGGTGCCCTTAAACCCCCTTTCGTTTAAGAGCCAAAAGTATACATCTACCAAAACTGACTTCCAAAACAAGAAGATAAGCACATGTTCACACAGACAAAAAGAATTTGCTACCTTTAGGGGAACTTCTTTAGGAAAAGAAAAGAAAAAAAATTCCACGGGAAAGATACGATAGGCAAGAAGAAGGAATGCTGAACTAAGACGATGGTAAACATGTGTGTAAAACTACAGAAACACAAACTAGACAATTGTAGCATCTAATTTGTAGGTTTACAATACAGACTGAAAATACTAGACAATAAAAGACTATAATTTAGGACGGACAGCAGAAGTATTCCAAGGTCCTTACATTGTTAGGAAGGGGAGGGTGGTATAAAATAATGATTAGCTTCACATCTTAAGTTAAATATAAATGTTAAGATTTCAACATAAGCTCTAGAAAAACAGAAACAGAATAAATACCATACTCTTTAGGAAAAATGAAAGAGAACAAGGGAGTCTTAATTCAAATAAAAGAAAAAATAAGAAAAAAAATTAAAATAAAAAATAAAAATGAATCCCAATATATCTGTACTACATAAATATAAATGAACTAAATTAATCTTTCAAGACAAAAATTATTGAAAAATGAATTATTAAAAAATCCACTATAAAGCCATTAGTAAGAAACATGCCTAAAACCTAAGGACACAGAAAAGTTGAAAGTAAAGAAATGAAAAATTCCATATAAGGCAAATAACCCAAAGAAAACTGAGAGTTATTTAACAAACAAAGCTGGAAAAAAAATCATTACTAGAAGAAGTCATCATATATTGACAAACGATTCAATTTTCTATGATAGCAATTTTAAACTTAAATACTTAACAACCATTGAAAATATAACCAAAGTCGATAGAAATATAAGTCAAAATTTGCACCATGAAGGATCTCTCAGTAATTGATAATTCAATCAGAAAATAAAAGATCTAAACACAATTAACAAGCTTAATAGATATATAGATATTATGCCAATATTCATGTGCACCTATTTTCAACCTCACATCAATTTGTGAAAAACGACTATAATTCATAATGATTTAAAAGCATTAGTATTATACAGATCTTCCTCACTAAACACAAATTAAAAAAAAGAAATCTTAAAATCTTTGAGTTACAAATGTTAAGTCACAATTCTACACGTCTCATGGATAAAAGATGAAATCACAATGGTACTTAGGAAAATAAAACAAACAATGAATTCATTAAATGGCTATACTCGTTTCATATCACATTAAAAAAAATTCCCTTGGGGCGCCTAGGTGGCCAGGGCAGTTGAGCTTCCAACTCTGGCTCAGGTAATGATCTCACGGTTCGTGAGTTCAAGCCCTACATCGGGCTCACTGCTGTCCGTGCAGACCCAGCTTGGATCCTCTGTCCCCCCCTCCCCCAGCCTTCCTCTCTCTCTCTCTCTCTCTCTCAAAAATAAACATTAAAAAAATCTTTTTCTTAATGAAAATCATAGAGCAAATCCACTCAAAATGTATGAGTGTGCTCTTGTGTTTTCCTAAATGGTAGCCATTTTGGAAGAAATTAATGTCAGACAGCAATAAGGGCTTAAGGTGAATATTTGCAGCATTTATTTCTTCTCCTACCGTTTTTGCTGTGGTTTGTTGTTTGTTTCTGTGTAAGAAAAATACACCCTATTTGTGCGTCATAGACAGATTTCCTTCAACCCTTCAGCATTCTAACTGCTGATTCTGCGGTTAATCTCCATTTTCAACACGGGGCACATCCCAATGAGATACTAAAAGAATAGAATGATCACTCTTAGAAATGAAAGAATAAACAGGGGTAGAGCAAATCGCTTTGCCCTCTCAACCAGTATTGTTAGCATAATAAATACAGAATCAACTGATAAAATAATATTTGAAGTAAAAGGTATTTAATATCAGCCAAGAATTTAATATCAGCATAATTGAGAAATATAAACACACGTGGAACGTCTGGAGCAAAGCTGAATTCTAAGAAGTGCCTGTAAAAGTATTAATGAAATATGTGTGCCCAATATAGAATTCATGATCACTGTTTTATCCCAGAATGACAGCTTATAAGCTACAGCTAAGTAACTTGCTGTACAACATTACAGAAAGGAATTTGCCTCCCCCAATAGGAGTGTGCCTTGAGTATCTAAACTTCTGTATCACCCAAGGAAAAGAATAGCTATTCTTCCATCACACCACGCTAGATGTGAAGATAAAAATATGTAACAAGTAGCCTACTCCTAAATCTTAAAATAGAAATACCTTAAATAGCAGCGGTTTGTAAAATACCTTTATCTGCTAACCCACTGTACATGCATTATTTCCAGCAACTCCAAAGACAGACATGTGAATTGTCTTTTAAAACTGTTTCCCACTGATCTTCATTAATACCTAAATAGCCCATTTTTAATTAACCTATTTAATGTCGTTATTTATTTTTAAGTTTGTTTATTTTTGAGAGAGAGACGGAAAGAGCAAGCAGGGAGGGGCAGAGAAAGAGAGGGAGAGAGAGAATCCCAAGCAGGCTCTGCACTGTCAGCACGGAGCCCAATGTGGGGCTTGAACTCACAAACTGTGAGATCATGACCTGAGCCGAAGTCGGATGCTTAACCGAGTAAGCCAGCCAGGTGCCCCAACAGCACACTTTTTAAAAAACAGTAAAATCAATACAGTTTCTGGCATCTGAATCTTCACCAGGATACTAGTGTACGTTAATGACCAAGTATCTCTTCATTTTCTAACACAGTACTGAAAATTACCATTCTTTATAAATAGTGCTAATAAATGGTACCGCTGTACAGTTGTTCAAGCCAGAAACCTGAAAGTAGGACTACCATGTTGAGCAAATAAAGATACAGGATGCCTAGTTAAATTTCAGACAAATTACAAATAAATTAGCATAAGTATGTATCAAATATTGCATGGGACATACTTGCACTAAAAGATTTTTCATTATTCATCTGAAATTCATTTAACTGGGCATCCTGTATGTAATCTGACAACTCTAGCGGGGACTCTTTCTCTGTTACCTCCTATGTGAAATCTACCACACCAAGTCCTATCCATTCCACCTCCCAAAAACATCTACAATCCATCCGCTTTTCTCCACTTCTTCTGCCTTCACTTTGGTCTAAGCGACCAAGCCAAGACTCTCCCAACCAGTCTCTCTGCGCCTACCTTTGTAGAAATACCACTTACCTCTAAATGCAGAGCATCAATTTAATGCTAAAAGAAATGAATGCTAACTTCCGGTTTCTCCTTTTTTGAGGTTTACTTGGTGGCGGTAGGAATCTCAAATCTCTAAAGCAGCATGAGAGGGGAGGCCTTTTATTAAGGGTCACCTTTGAAGTAGTCCCAAGAAAAGTAACAGTTCTCTTGGGTACATTTGAGCAAATGGCCTCTATCAATCACAGTGCTAATTGGTGTTTATTGCGAAAAAGGGATGAGCTAAGGAAAATCTGTACAGAAATAAAGCTTTTTTAAAAAAATTTATTTATTATGAGAGAGAGAGAGTAGGAGTGAGGCAGAGAGAGAGGGAGAGAAAGAATCCCAAGCAGGCTCTGCCATCAGACGAAGGGCTGCGTCTCACAAACCGTGAGATCATAACCTAAGCGGAAACCAAGAGTTGGATGTTCAACCGACCGAGCCACCCAGGTGCCCCAGAAATAAAGTTGGTTTAAAATATCTTGCCTTGGGGCACCTGGGTGGCTCAGTCAGGTAAGCATCCGACTTCGGCTCAGGTCATGAGCTCACAGTTCGTGGGTTCAAGCCCTGCATCGGGCTCTGTGCTGACAGCTCAGAGGCTAGAGCCTACTTTGGATTCCGTGTCTCCCTCTCTCTCTGTCCCTCCCCTGCTCACGCTGCCCCTCTCTCTCTCTCAGAAATAAATTAAAAACATTAAAAAATAATAATAAAATAAACTAGTCTTGCCTTTCAGAGTGAATTCTAAGATTTATAGGGGCTGCGTGGTTCTAGCCCACCTCTGCTTGTGAGACAGACCCCTTTAATTCAACTGGTACCCCAGTTCATTCAACTGGACACCGACGGGGTTCAAGTCCGCCTTCACTCTGGTGGAGACTCAAGTTCATCAGCCCGAGGCTGCCAAGCCAGAAAAGAGAGCATTAAAAGACGTGGGCAGTCAGCAACGACGATTCAAATAAAATCTAAGATACGTGGCACCAACGCCTTCGGATGCCTCCTGAGGATGAATGCACGTTCCGGTTGTGAAAGCTACAGTTATTGGTGTGCTATTCGCCTGCTGGGTTATCTGATCAATAGATACCAACAAAGCAGACACTGTGTGACACTGTAGAGCGGTATAAACTAAAACAAAAACAACAGCTATCAAATGAACCGGCAGACCTAAACAAAACGGGGTTTTCCTCTATATCAGAGGCCACAGAATTATTACAAATAACTCTTTGATCGCAGAACATGATGGCAATTTAAGTGTTTCTAAGTTCTTACCATGCAAATTTGAACATCCATCTATTTAAGACAGAATGCCCCCAATTCTTCATGTTGTTGGTACAGAACAAAGACACTCTACTCAAGCTCTTTCCGAATGAAACAAGCATTATGAACGAAGTTAGAAGAGCCTCTACAAGTGTGAGTTACTTTATTTAGGGTCCGGTCATTATTCAAAAAATATACGTTTTTGGGGGCACCTAGGGGGCTCAATCTGTCAAGGGTACAACTTCGGCTCATGTCATAATATCATGGTTGGTGAGTTCGAGCCCTGCGCCCGGTTCCGTGCTGACAGCTCAAAGCCTGCAGCCTGCTTTGGATTCTGCATCTCCCCCTCACTCTGCCTCTCACCTGCTCACTCTCTGTCTCTCTCTCTTTTCTCTCAAAAATAAACAAACATTAAAAAATTAAGAAAATAAGCGCTTCTGTGGATAAAACCTAATCACAAAACCAAAAGCACTCCTGGAAGCCATATCCAAGATCTATTCTGTTGATACATCTTATCTTCTTCTCTACAGTGGGAAATGGAATTTGAAAGCCTGGCTATGCCGGCCCGGCCAACCTTACAGATTAAAAGGACATGAATATTTGGACAAAACAGATCAACACCTAGGAAACACGTGATGATGCTGCCAGACCACCCAGACCTCAACGTCTACGCCTGTACTTCCACGTACAATTGTTTCGCTGGCGCCCACCGTAGAGGCCAAGGGCAGGCTGTCCCCAAATGGGCCCCTTCGGCATATTATTTTAAACAAAAGTTACTTAAGAAATAGCCAATGCAAGGGCACTCGGACCCTCCTGTCCCCCTGAAATCAGGAACAGAATCTTCCCTATGAGAAATACCCTCCCTGTACTAAGAAACAAAAAGACCTTTTCACCGCCAGAGACAGGAACTTGAAAGCCAAGAAAGCTGTAAAAACAAATCTTGGTTTTTTCCCCTCTGAACTCCCTGCTAATTAAAGCGCCCAGGCACCTGTTTTCTTCAGCCTGTCAATTCTTCACAAACGTATTGTCTCTTTGTCTAAAATGTATAAAAACTGCCCTCCCTGGTCATTCCGTCACGTCTCTATGTTAATGTCGGGCCTCTGCCCACAGGTAACAAAACTTGGGTTTTCTCCTGTTCATCTGTCGTCTGGACGTTGAACGGGGTGCAGCTGAAGACCTTCAAAGGTAAAGAAGGAAGACCTGTTTCCTTCCATCCACCGCGGATCACACAACAGCGTCATGGGCCGGCAGGACTCCCCGATAACTTCTTCCCGCAGTAATTACTGTGAAACGAATTCATCCCCAGTTCCTTTGGGCACCTGGGGCCACAGACCCCCAAATCGGCAAGCTCCCTGGTTCACCAGAAACCGACTTGGGGGCAGAAGTGGCCTTTTTGATAAACGACTTCCCTTGGAGGCTGAGAATCGGAAACTAAAAGGGTGCTGCTCCGAGGTCCTCTGATGGTGCTGGGGGGGGCCCCCAAATCCGTACTGTGGGGATTACTGTGGGGATACTGCCCGGGGCCTGGCCACGCGTCTGAACGCGAAGCCTTCAAATGCACTCGTCTACAATGCGGCCCACTGCTCAGTACAACACGGTGCGGGGACCGGGGGCGGGGGGGGGGGGGTTGGCTTTTCGCAGAATAAGGCCTTTCTGGCGGCCCACCTCGCGGCCAAGCAGGGGACGGAGCCGGAGGCCTCGGCCTGGCGTCTGAAGAAGTCGGCAGGAAAAGGGGGCAGCGACGCGCGGCAGCCGCCGTCCCGGGGCAGGCGCGGCGCCCACACAGTGCCACGACCCGCGCCGGCGCCCCGGGCGGTGCAGGGGGAGGCCGCCGGCCCGCGCCCCCCCGCCGCCCCCCGCGCCCCCCCGCCGCCCCCCGCGCCCCCCCAGAGAACGCCAGGGCCGCGGGCCGGCGCCCGCCGGGGAGTCCGCGCCGGGACCCCGCGGCCTCTTCCGGGTGAGCGCGACGCGGCCGGCGGGCCCCGCGCGGCCCCACCTGCGCCCGGCTCGCCGGCGGCCCCGACCCGGCCCGGACCCGACCCGGCTCCCGACCCGGCTCCCGGCCCCCGCCCCCCGCCGAGCGCCCGGCCGGCTCCCGGCCCCGGCCTTTGTGCGGGTCCCCGCACCGGGGGCGGCCTCCCGGGGCCCGGCCACCCCCCGCCCCCCACCCCCCACCCCCCACCCCCCACCCCGCGAGCGGGTCCCCGGCCCCCGGCCCCCCCGCCGCCGCCCGCACGCGGGGCCGGCGCTCACCTCTCCCTGGAGTAGAGCTGCAGCTGCCGCTCCCGCCGCGTCTTCCGGAGAAACGCCATGGAGGGAGGGCAGCGCGCCGGCGCGCGGGGACGCACGGCCCGGGCGCCGCGGCCGCGGGCGACGGAGTCCGGGACGCGGCGGCGGGAGGCGGGCCCCGCGCGCCGGGTCCCGGCCGGGAGGGGAGGGAGCTGCGGCCTGGCGGGGACTCCCGCGGCGCCCGCCGTGACTCAGGCGCGACGAGGCCCGGCGCCGGCCTGGGGACGGCCCCCCGCCCGCGCCGCCCCCGCCGCCCGCGTGCTGCCCGGGCCCGACCCAGCCACGTGCGGGGCTCTCGCGCTGTGGGCGGTTGCGGTGCTCGGTCGCATGACTTTTCTCTCTCTCGCTAACAGCACGGCACGCGGCGCACCCGTCTCGGGTGTGTACCATTCGGCGGCTCTTGCTGACGGTCACGGACGATGCACGACGCGCCCCCCGACCGGGGCCTTTCAGGGACCACCCCCACGGCCCCCAGGGCCGCACTAGCAAGCGCTGGTCGGCTTTTCTGTGTCTGTGAATTTGCCTATTCCCAGCATTTCATGTAAATGCAATCATGTAGCCTCGTATGTCTGGCTTGCACTTAGCGTGAATGCTTTCCAGGCCCATTCCTGTATCTGTACTTCACTCTTGATTTTTTTGTTTTTTTGGGTTTTTTTTAATCGCTGGAGAGATTCTAGTGTATGGATTTACCGCATTTTGTTAACCCATGCATCGTTTGGCTATTATGAATACATCCAGGAACGCTCTTGTACAACTTTTTGCATGGGTGGGTGTTTTCATTTCTGCAGACTACATGCCTAGGCTTGGAATTGCTGGGTCATCGAACTCTGTGTTTAAACGCTTGAGAAACTACCAACTGTTTTCTGAAATCCCTGCAGCATTTTACATTTCCACCAGCAGTGTGTAAGTGTTCCAATTTCTTCACGTTCTTGCCAGCACTTGTTATTATCTGACCTCTTGATTAGAGCTCTCCTGGTGGGAGTGAGTAGTATCTCACTGTGGTTCTGACTCCTTTATAATCTCCTGAGTATGACCCTGTGATTGTAAAGGGTTTCTGGAATAACAAACTTCTAAGCTGTATATATGCTAACACGTATCTCATATTATCTTACAGGTCGGGTTCCGCAGAGTTAGATTGTTTAAAGCTTCAGGGTGAGTGAGTATGTCAGCTGGCCAGGGTGTGGCAGGACATCTCTGAAGGAAAGATGGAGAACCAAGAATAAAAGCCAGGATCTTCTTGAACTTGATCCCAGCAGCACTGGAAAACTGATATGCATAAAGGGGGCGCTCATTAAAAGTGTTTCGGGGGGCGCCTGGGTGGCTCAGTCGCTTAAGCGTCTGACCGGCTCAGGTCATGATCTCGGGGTTCATGAGTTCGAGCAGTTAGTCAGGCCCTGTGCTGACGGCTTGGAGCCTGGAGCCTGCATCAGATTCTGTGTCTCCTTCTCTCTCTGCCCTTCCCCTGCTCATGCCCTGTCTCTCTCTCAAAAATAAAGAAAAATTTTTATTTTTGAAAAAGTGTTTTGGAATGAGTGAGGGTGTGTGGATACCCTGTAACTTGGATCAAGTCCTTTCCATGTGACCAAGTATTGCACAGAGCCTGTAACTGTAAAAACATGTCAGAGACGTTAGCCCAGTGTGCCTCTAGGAAACTGAGATTTAGTCAGGTAGCCAAGACAAATATACGAGCAGACTCATGATGTAATTAGATAATAAAAGTTGTACACAGACACATCATGATAGCTTCCTATATGAGAAGTACTACAATATATATTAAGAGGTATAGATACTATGAGGTACCACTTTTGGCTGGAATAAGGCAAGAAAACAGCATGCAAGCTTTCTTCTTTTAAGCACTAAAGGATGGGGCATCTGGGTGGCTCACTCAGTTAAGCATCTGACTTTGGCTCAGGTCACAAATTCATGGTTAGTGGGTTCAGCACTGCATAGTTAGTGCTTTCAGCACAGAGCCTGCTTCGGATTCTGTGTTTCCCTCTCTTTCTCTGCCCCTCCTCAGCCTGTGTGCTCTCTCTCTCCAAAGTAAATAAATAAGTAAATAAGAAATACACCTTAAACATTAAAGGATGATGTGATTCTGGTGAGCGGAGAGTGACAATTTCTCCTTGACCAAACTTCAGCCAGGCCTCTTTGAACCTCCGTCTCAACTAGGCCTCGACCGTGGCCTATAAAAACAACAGGCTCTCAGCACAAATGATTCTGTCCACATTCTCACCCGCGTTAGAAGACACGAGCGTGGTTTCTACCAGCCCAAGATCCCATGCCTGGGAGGCCCCTGGCCTCCTTTAACGTCCCTGTCTGCGAAAGCGCAAGTCTGCCAATAGAATGTACTGGTTTGTCCTAGCCCACACCTGACAAGAGCCCCTGACTGCTGTTTCTTGGAGCATTTACTGAAAAAAAGCTTACAGTTGTGAATCCTCTCTCTGAACCTGTGAGATGGACACATATGTCTCTCCTAAGACCAGGGAGTGCCTTTCTCAGGGACTTGAAAGCCATTCCTTTGAAATGCAGTCATCAGGAAGGATGGGGCCTCTGTCTCCCCATCTAGGAAGATAATTGCCACGTAGCAGATACAGATACAGCGTTTACACTGATTAACCCTTTGTAATTTTTCACTCCCCCGGCTTTATCTGTGACAACAGGAGGGGAAGACGCTGCCTCAAAAGGATTTTCTTGAACAATAGCTCAGAAGATAGACGGGCAGCTTCTGCGGTGAAAGAGTTTATGTTGGTGGAGAATTAAGAGAGAAGGAGGGGGAAATTTCCTCAGCCCCCCTCCCCCCTCCAAACCCATACTAGCATCTGCTGCTTTGCCTTCCTTGCTGTTTTGAGGTATATTTGCTCCTGTGAAAGACCAACCTCTTCCTTCTCAACTATTTAGCTTCCATAATTGTGCTTTGTCTCTTGCCCCTTTCTCTCTCTTGCTTTGTCTATTTCTTCCTCACTTTTGAATCATTCCCATCCAAATAGAAATACAGTTTTCAGAAAATGGTCCTTTTATTCCCTCTAGCTCCCCATTCTTAGCCAACCTTCTAGAAACCTCTGTCCATATGCTCTGCCTGCACTTTCCCTCCTTGGATTCCCTTCCATCTAGCCCAACAGGACTTCCGTTTCCGTCAAGTGACTGAAAGGTCCAGTCACCATTCCTTGGTCACTTTTCTGCTGGAGGCCGAGCCGGCTCCGGCAGGTCCAGGGGTCCCTGAAGGATGGACATTGTCGGCGGGAGAGAGTGAGAGGCCCCGAGATTCTTTCTGATCACCAGGCAGGCATCTCTGTCCTGTCGGTTTTGGTGTCTTTATTTATAGGTTAAATGATAACATGACATCAGAAAAAGCAATTTTTACAATGGATAACTCTTTGTGATAAGATGCTTTGGAAAGTGTACAGAAGCAGGTTTTACAGAAATATTCTTGCAGAACTATTCCAATTATAGTGAGGTTAAGTAAATCTTATAACTAAAGATTTAGTAGGGTATTCTTAGTAAAAGACAGGATACATATTTGTTCTAAGTTAATAACGCTACGGTTAGGTCATAGGTTAAGTGTATAGATGGGCTGGGAGTCATTCTGTCTGACTCTCAGATGAATGTTTCTGAGGTGGTTAATGAGTTGTTTGTGGAAACCTATTTGATGCTGAATGTGTGAACACCATGGAGGCCCTAAATGTGTCAGCCTTTTGTTTGTGGGTAATGTTTTAGCTACTCTTATCTATCCTCATCCCAGCCCCCTGTAAGGGAGGGTGTTTGCAGAAAGTAGGCCTTGGGGAAGGGACTTTCATACATCACCAATTAGGAGAAGGTGTAAGTATTAACTTAAGTTCTGCCCTTATCTGTACCTTAACTCTAAATTAGGCTCTTTGTCTTGGGACCAGGCTCAATTGTAACTCTTGTGTTCTTAACCCCCTTTATTATCTAAGTCTTGGATCTGCAAGGCCCATAGGAAGAGCCTTTTGACAATCATCCATAGAGCTTTCATCTAAAATCTCTCTTGCAAAGGCAGGAATATGCTTTTCCTTATGAGGTATCTGTGTTCAGAATATTGGTCTGATATGGAATATTGTGAGGCCTGGTCAATACCAGCACAACACGAGCCAGTAGTAGCAGGAGATACCAGTTTTCATTTCTCATGGCAGGAGCTGTGCAAACACTGCCATTTCCTCGCTGTGACTGTCATCCAGAGAGGCTGGTGCGGCTCCCGGCTCTTTTCTACCTTCAACTTTCTTGAAGTCTTTGTGTCGCGGGATGTTTTACCTCAATCGCTGGCACTTGTGGTCTTGCCACTTCGAAGAATGAAGAGGCGACACAAAATGAGCAGCAGGAGAAAGTTCATTAGAGTGTAAACTGAGAAAGGAAGAACAGTATGAAAGCTCTCTTCACAGAGGGGGGCTTTCGAAAGTGAATATTCATGGACTACAGGCAAAGGTCCCTGTCTGACACGTTCTGCTTGGCCCGCATGTTCTCCCTTGTTCCTCCTCAGCTTCCCCCCTTTATTGCCTAGGTAACTCCGAATGCCTGGTCGTTCTTTCTAGATTGGCTCGTTTCCATTCTATGAGGGGCTGGTCTGTGACCAAACTGATCCTTGTGGGTCATCCGTGAAGGTCTACCACTTATTTTTAGTCAGGTCTTTTGTCAAATTCCTGCGAGGAACCTGAGGGGAAGTAGGTGGTGTCGTCACATTCTTAAGAGGAAACCTACCCCCAGGGAGTTAGCTGCGGTCAGACTCTCCCAGCATTGTTCCAAACTACGTGTCTCCCCTCCCTCTCCCCCTCCCCCTCCCCCTGCCCAGGGAACCTTTCCCTCTCTGCCTATTTTACCTTCTCTTTCCCAGTCTACCAGCAGGACTCAGCATACTTTTTAAAAATTTTTTTAATGTTTTTTTATTTATTTCTAGGAGAGAGAGAGAGAGAGAGACAGCGTGAGCAGGGGAGGGGCAGAGAGAGAGGGAGACACAGACTCTGAAACAGGCTCCAGGCTCTGAGCTGGCAGTCAGCACAGAGCCGACGCGGGGCTCAAACCCACGAACCGCGAGCTCATGACCTAAGCGAAAGGCGGACGCTTAGCCGACTGAGCCACCCCGGCGCCCCGGGACTCAGCATACTTGAGCGTTGTGTTGGACACAGCTCCTTGTCGGAGTGCTTCCCTCCTCACTTCCAAGGCCTCATAGTTTCTTTGCTTTTCTCTCATGTTAGTCCTTACTCTTCCTCAGTCTCCTTGGTTGGGTTCTCTGCTGCCTGACTTCACGACGTCGGTTCTCTGCACTCACCATACAGGCCGTTCTGACCGGTGCTGTGATTGGGGAAGGACGATCAGAGAGGATCAGAGATAAAGTCCTCGGTGTAGGTGTGTGTGAATTAAATTGAGTAGCAAATTTCCAAGGTTCAACCGTGCGGAGACCTACCAGCGAAGGTATGAGGGGGAATTTCAGGAAATACAACATAGTAAAAGATTCCATTGGACGATGAGTGAGAGATTACTTTGTCCCTCAGGAAATGAAAGTTTTGGACAGAACATTGGACTTCCGATAAGGCTAAGTAAAGCCCTAAGCCAATCTTTTTTTTTTTTTTTTCATTTTTAAATTATTTTAGAGAGAGAGAGCTCGAGGCAGGGAAAGGAGCAAAGGGAGAGAAAGAGAGAATCTTAAGCAGGCACCCCCCTCAGCGCATAGACCAACATGGGGCTCGGGGCTTGATCCCACAACCCTGAGATCATGACCTGAGCTGACCAACTGACTGAGCCACCAAGGCACTCCAACCCTACGTCAATCTTACTTTGATCTTTAGTTGCCTACAACTCTAGTTTGAAGTAATATTACCTACCTCAAATGAAGATGATTGCACACCCCAGGGAATATGATGAAGCCCTTGAAGAGATCTCACCTCTTTACCCCCACCCCCATTATCATCCTCATAAACACAGAGCTTCATTCTCTTGAAACAGTTTTTATTCCGAGCTATTTTGCAATCACAAAACACATCTTTGAGCTCCCGGAAACGTTTTTATTTTCATTTCACAGACTAAGCTCTAAAAACTTCAAAGAGCTTTGTACTCATCAGTTGTTTGTTTGTTTTTTTTTTTAATTGTGTTTGGAGGGGCGCCTGGGTGGCTCAATCGGTTGCATGTCTGACATCGGCTCAGGTCATGACCTCACAGCTCCTGAGTTCTAGCCCCGTGTGGGGGCTCTGCGCTGACAGATCGGAGCCTGGAGCCTGTTTCAGATTCTGTGTCTCCCTCTCTCTCTGCCCTTTCCCCACCTTTGCTCTCACTCTAAATTAATAAATATTTTAAAAAATTGTGTTTGGTCACAGAGGAGAATGCGTAAATTTATGTACCCCCCATTTGTAAGGTAACCATGATCAGAGTAAACAAGAACATGGTCTTTATTCTGTCTGTAAACTAAATATCTTTCACTACTGCATGTTTCTGATGAATGTCTGCTTGGGTTATTTTTAAAAATCTTGTGAACGGAAGATTATGTACAGCTGTGTACCATTTTCCTAACATAGCAGCAAGAAGGTTTTCAAAAATATTGAGGTAGAAGAGCTGATGTTCTTTCTATGCCCTGACATCTGTGTAGTTGCCTGATATATCAATAAATAATACGTGAAAAACTTTTTAGCAATCTTATGAAGTTGTACATATTGAGTTATTATCCCTTCTTAACTTAGAAGTGGTAGCATCCTTTTTTTTTTACTCAGACAAAATGGCCAATCATCATTCTCTTCTATATGTTAGGTCCTGCTTTCATTATCCTTTTAAGCTTCCCGTTCTCTGCCTAAATGCCGTTTTATCTTTCACCCAACATTTCTCCCTGCCGAAACCCTACCTAGGACACTGCCACTCAAGACTTTAAGGCCTTCCCTGAGGCACCCAGGTGGAATTCATCTTACGTTCATTCACTCAGGGCATGTTTATTTCACACCAATATATGTCTATTTCACACCAATATCTGTCAGACATCATGATGGGCACTGGAGAGTGACTTTACAAAGCTCATAGTCAACTGGGGTTTTGAACAGTGATCCCAGTGTATCTTAGTGACTTGTCAGTCTTTACGTCACATCACTACTCACTACAGCGTCTTGCACTTCGTGGCTGCTCAATAGATTTTTTGTCATCACTGTGTCCGTAATGATTTGTTGCATTAGAAGTAATAGAAAACTCGGTCGACAGTTGAAGTTCATATTCTCACTATCGGCTCTTTGAACAGCTCAGTAGTACGATGTGACTTTTCTCTCAGGCTTACACCCATATGGTCCCCAAGATCACTGCTTGATCACTGTGATCATACTTGACTTCTGAACAGAAATAAAGAGGAAAGATAGAGCTGGTCCTGTTTGTCCCTTTGACGAGGCAACCAAAAACATTCCCAGAAACACACTCCAGAATTTCCCTTCCATCTCATCGACCAGAACGGTTATACAGGCAAGCCTGTGACAGCAAAGAGGCTAAGAAGAGTATTCGAATCCTGCAGGCAGGATTGTGGAAAGTAGCCAGGAAGAAGGGGATGGGGCATGGTTCTTGGGTCACCCAACCAACAGTATGCACCCCGATACCAAAATAAAGAATAGTCAAGGACTATACCTTGATAGTTCTTCCTAAGGAAGATCACTCTGGGAGACTATCACTGTCTCCTCTATTTTTTCTTCAACAAATACTTACTGACTGTTGGCTGAGTGCCGGCAATGCTCTAGGTGCTGGAGACACCGATGGAAGGCAAATAAAGTCCTTGCCTTTGTGGAACGTGCAGCCTAGTGAGATTGAAACCAAATCATGTCAACTCAGGTAGGGATAAGGGCCACGAAGACAAATAGAGGAGAGCAAGGGCTGGACTGTGGAGGCGGTAGGGACTGCCTTCAGTAAGGGGGTCGTTGAACCCCACTCTGCTGATTGATATTTGAGCTAGTAAATGAATGAATTTAGAGATGAATATGAGGATCCCGGGAAAGACATTCCAGACAGAGGGACAGTAAGCACAGCAGCACTGAGACCGGAGTTGAAGTAGCTACGCACACGAAGGGAGGGGCAGCTGAGGCCAGAGCCGTGGAGCTAGGGAGGGCACTGGACTATTCGTTATTACCATTATTGTCATCGCTCACAATGTGTGACAGAAGCCATCTGGGGGATTAAGAGCTGGGGAATCACCTGATATGACTTAAATATTCAAATATCATACCGGTGTAACTAGCCTGATAGAAGCTCAGAACCTGCGTAGACAGCTTTGAAGTTTAGGTAGGAACACCTAAAGGTTCCTTCCCCCTTTCCCTTCTTGCTTAAACAACAAAGAGAATTTTCAGCATAGATACCTGGAACTCAGAGGTACAGAGGACTTCAAGGATTATTGAGCTAGTGGCTCAACATTTTCATCAAAGACATAGTTTCTCTCCATCTGTGTTATACCTTTAGCATCATTAGCTGATTGCAAGTTTGGGCCCCTCTCCCGACAGGGCTGACCCATAGTTTAGGTTTTCTCTTTCAGGGGGAGAGACTACATCTAGCCCAGCCTCCTGGCAAGAATCCAGAGGTCCGCCTTGATCAGATTTCTAGGTGGAATAACTACTTTGAATCAAAGACTTTGGAAAAAATGGAATTTAGACCATGGTCATCTCTAAAATTAAAGGTAAGAGTGAGTTTTCCCCCAAAGCACATAGCTAAGTGAAAACAGGGAGGAAAAACAAGTGAAAAGTATGTGAGGAGGATCAGAACACGTGACAGCAATGAGATGCTGGCTCTGCCCCTCACAGTAGACCCTACCCATAACCCCTTGCATGTTTTCACTTGACAATGGGGATGTGAACCTCTTCTTTTTCCTTTCATGCCGACTCAGGTTTTTGAGTTCATGTAGAGGTTAGTGGAGACTTAAACAAATTTTTAAATGGTACTCCCCACACAGTTAAGATTGTTCCTGAAATTTGGATTTTTACAGCCAGTCGGATTTTTGCCTCAGTCTCAGTGTGCCTCAGGAAATGCATATGCCCACGTTTGCATTAATTTTCTTCTCCTCAGGTAATATACTTGTCAGAGGGCACCCATTATCTGTCATTTGCACAGAGGATCTTCCCTGCATGAGTAAGTGAGTACTTTATAAACCCAGGAACTTTTCACAGAAACATTGCCAATGAGAGATTAGCGTGAATTAGATTAGAAGGTAAGCAGCACATGATAAATGAAACTGTGGCTTTAAAATATACATCATATGCCTCAGAACACAGAAATGTCAACCTTATTAATAAATAACTAAATAAAAAGTAAAACAGGGGCTCCTGGGTGACTCAGTCAGCTGGGCTTCTGACTCTTGATTTCGGCTCAGGTCATGATTTCATGGTTCGGGCGATGGAGCCCTGAGCCCGCTTGGTATTCTCTCTCTCTCTGTCCCTACCTTTCTGCCCCTACCTGGCTCACACACGCACGTGCTCCCTCTCTCGCTGTCTCTCAAAGTTAAATAAACTTAAAAAAAAAGGTAAAGCAAAATGAGAGGCCATTTTCATATATCAAATTCACTAATAATCAGGGCTGTTAATGGTAGCTTGGGTACATTCTTCAACATGACTGATAGAAGAAGTAAAATTTGATCCACGTTTCAGGTGTGTGCTAGTATAGGTTTACCAACCAGCAAGCTGGGTGAAAACAAACTGATTCCAAGCTACAGCTTGGAGCCTGTAGCGTGCTTTAGGTTCTGTATCTCCCTCTCTCTGTTCCTCCCCTGCTCACATTCTGTCTCTCTCTCTCTCTCAAAAATAAAGATTAAAAAAATTAAAAAAAAAAAGACAGAACAAATGGTTAAAAGTTTGGGGAGAAAGGGAAGGATGAGAGATGAGATCTGATTCGGAATGCGTGTCTTGCATCAGTCAATGGCCCGGGAAGTTTGGGCTTCTAATAATAACAGAAGTAAAGAGATGAGAAATAGGAGACTGGGTAGAAACGGGATTCAGTCTTTTGTCCTGAGTATATACAAGGCTCATTGCCTTCTGGCTAGTGCTCACTTCTGCGTCTCCCCAAGCTTCAGAAGCCCAGGAGGAATGCCTGTACCAGGAGCGTGAACATACTTACTCACACACCCAAGCATTTGCAAAATTGTTTTGAACTCAGTAACTTCCGTTATCCTCCAACTTCTCATGCACGATTCAAGTCAAATTTCACTTCCTCCTTGAGCCATCCCCAATCGCCATTTTGACCTAGTCACACCCAAGGTAAAAGACAAGAGATACTGAATGCCCAGCATCCCCATGGCTTCCTGTTCATAGTGTAATTTTAGATCAAAGTATAATGTGACTATTTGTTTATGTGCCTGTTTGCCTTACTCTAGTAACATCTTCAAGGACAGAGATCATGTGACTCATTTAGGATTCCTAGCAATTAGTAGAATGTCTGTCCCATGCATATCTCAATCAATGAAAGTTGATGGAAGAAGGGGAGATTCAGGGGCCCCTGGGTGGCTCAATTGGTTAAGTCTCTGACTCTTGATCTCAGCTCAAGTCTTGATCTCAGGGTCATGAGTTTAAGCCCCATGCCGGGCTCCTTGCCCAACATAAAGCCTATGTTAAAAAAAAAAAAATTAAGTTAGGGGCGCCTGGATGGCTTAGTCGGTTAAGCGTCCGACTTTCGCTTAGGTCATGAGCTCGCGGTTCGTGGGTTCGAGCCCCGCGTCGGGCTCTGTGCTGACTGCCAGCTCAGAGCCTGGAGCCTGTTTCAGAGTGTATCTCCCTCTCTCTCTCTCTGACCCTCCCCTGCTCACGCTGTCTCTCTCTCTCCTAGAGATAAATAAAACATTAAAAAAAAAAATTAAGTTAAAAAAAAAAAAGAAGGAGGGATTCAGCTACTTTAGTCTATTATCTGCTTTGTGGTGTCATATTTCCTCATAATTACTGTACTTGTTTTGTTCAAGTTTCAGAGTACTCCTTATTGTAGTAGTTTGAACTTAGCTAACAAATCTACCTTACCTTGATCACATGGTTTAGATTTGTGTGCTGTGTAACATTCTAGTCTATATCCTGGTAAATTAGAGTCCACACTTTGTGGCTCATTCTTTTTTTTTCTTTTTAACTCTTTTTAAGTTTATTTATTTATTTTGAGAAGGAGAGAGCATGAGTCGGGGAGGGCAGAGCGAGAGGGAGAGAGAGAATCCCAAGCAGGTTCCTCAATGTCAGTGCAAAGCCTGATGTGGGGGTCAATCCCATAAACCATGGGATCATGACCTGAGCCAAAATCAAGAGTCGGACGCTTAACCGACTCTTGTGCCCTGTGGCTCATTCTTTCAATGTAGTTTCTATTTTCCATGGTTTCAATCTCTTCAGTTGCCTTCTTCATACAATTAAGTACACACTCCCATTGTGTTGTTTAAAATGTGAATACTTGCTTTAATTCTTAGTCTCTTCATTGGGGCTTAAAATCAACTTGGAAAGCTAATTGAAAATGGGCGGTTATCCCTGTGAAAGAGATACAAAATATCACTCCACACGGCCTTGACATTCAAGAGATTTTAATTACAAAATGGACAAGATTTTTTTTTTTGATCACTGAGGATTGTGTTGCTTGCCACATTTAATATAATCATTTATTTATGTATCCGTTTCTAGATACTTAAAGAGTGTGGAAATTAAAACATAAGCCTTAAAATAGTCACAGAACAAACCAAAACATACAAGTCTACTTTTGCACAGATTTATGAAGGAAATACCCGGTGAAGACTATGCACACGCAATGTATTACTTTTTAAATGACTTAAATTGCTTTTGGAAATAATGAAACCTCCTCAGATGTTGCCAATAATCGTGGAAGGCAAAAGAATCACTCCCCAAAGATGGCCACATCTTAGTTCTCAAAACCTGTGAATATTTACCTCCCATGGAAATAGAGATTTTAAAGATGTGATTAAATAAAGGAGGCTGAGATGGCAAGGTTATCCACGATCATCCTGGATGACCTGGGTGTGCCCAAGCCAATCACGAGAGTCCTTTCCTAGTGTTTTCAGGAGGAGACGTGCCTCTGGAAGAACGAAGTAGACAGATGGTAGTGTGAAAAGGACTCAGGCCGTCATTGCTGGCTTTGGAGACAGACGAAGGGGGCCATGAGCCAAGGAATGTAGGTGGGTCCTATCCATCGCAAAAGGCAAAGAAGCATGTTTCCCCTAGAGCCTCCAGAAAGGAACACCCCCTTCCTGACACCTTGATTTTAGCTCAGTGAGACCCTACACAATGGTAAAGTAATAAATTGTCCTGTTTTAAGCCATTAAGTCTGCGGTAATTTGATACAGCAGTCTGAGGAAAATAATCTATGACTTTTTTGAAAAAGTAATGGAGCTGCTTTACAGAAAGAAAAAAAAAAAGAAAGAAAGAAAGAAAAGAAAAGGAAAACCAGGCTAAGCATTGTATCTAATTTAGATGGAAGTAAGGGAAATAACTTTATAGCATCAATTACCTTTGATTATTCTTTTTTTAGGTAGGGATAATGATTACTTAAGATGAATTAGAGGAAAATAGATATATCACACACACTAAAATGTTTACAGCATTATCTTTGTTAGTGGGTTTATAGATATTTTATTTATTCATTCATTTATTCATTCATTCATTTATCTATTTCCCTGTCTATTTCTTTATTTGCTTAATTTAAAATTTTTCTATAGTAAATATACATCACTTTGTATATTAACAAAATATTTGACGAAAACTGGAAGTCATCAGAAAAGGAAATGATTTGCCCACAGAAATATCTGGTTCGACATACCAGGTCCTACATACCAGAAATCATGACCTGTGGGTAAGTTTCTTAATCGCTAAGAAATTCTCTAAGTACTCTGCAATGCGCGCACGTGCACGCACACACACACACACACACACACACACACACCGTTGAAGCAAAAATTCGAATTTTTTAAAACCTTCATATAAAACCATGATCTTGGTAGTTTCCTAATGGTCAGAATAATGTTCTTGATGAAATAAGTGGAGATATTAGCAAGTGTGACTTTTTTGACATTGTAATAAGGAAATCTGTCAACATTTGGAAGTTATACAATCACGTGTACAAGATCCATTCAGAGTCGGGGATAGAATGATGGGCTTTCATGGAAGGAAAAGCTCATGTTGGTTCACTATGGTTTTGGTTTCCACATTCAACCATTCTTTAAAAAGCTGTCACTTAGTGAGTTCCAGTGTAGTATTAAAGAGGAATATTCAATTATACAAGAAGGCTATTAAAGAGATTTCCCTTTTCTAACTACACACTCCTGTGGGATTGGATTTTCTTCATGGACTTCGACAGAACAATTTATCACAATGAATTAAACGCACACGCAGATGATGGGGATCTAGTTTTCCTCTATGAAGACAGACATTAAAGGAATAGCCAAAGTCTAAAACAAAACCATACTTCTGATTAATTTCATTTTAAAAACATGGTTTTTTGGAGAATATATTATTTATATTCACAGGTAATGGGTTTATCATTGCCATTTTAAAATATTTTTTAAACTCCTTACTATTAATTTCTAATATGGTGGATATCAGCCACCGTCACCCACGAACACAAAAGTTCCCCATAATTCTTTTTTTTAAAAATATTTTTAGTATTTATTCAGTTTTGAGAGACAGAGAATGAGTGGGGAAGGGGCAGAGAGAAAGGGAGACACAGACTCTGAAACAGGCTGAGCCATCAGCAGAGAGCCTGATATAGGGCTGAAACCCACAAACTGTGAGATCATGACCTGAGCTGAAGTCAGATGCTTAATCAACTGAGCCACCCAGGCACCACCCCCATAATTCTTAAAACTGCAACATGTTGGTCAGATCAAAGAGTTTGAAAATCACTAAATAAACAAAACCATCAGGAGGCTCTAGAATCTAGAAGCTTTTGACAGAGATCTTGCAAAAACTTCACAGAAATGTCTTATTTGTTTGACACACTTGTCATTTCAGGAAGGGTTAAAAATATCATAGGTCTAAGATCAGTTCCAATTACCCACATGACTGCTAAGGTTTTTTAGTTGGTGTGATAAACTGAATTGTGAATGAATGACATTAATATAAAAGAGATTTTCTTATCCTCGTAGTAATAAAAATACAAAGTATGAAAGACACTTCAGTGTTTTGCTATCAGAGAAAATGGTACTTTATTAAAAAAAAGAAAAAAATGAATGGAAATTAACATAAGAAGGTAAGATTTGGGGAACCATTTAACAGAAAATAGCCACTAAGAAATTGGTGATGGGGCACCTGGGTGGCTCAGTCTGTGAAGCATCGGACTTTGGCTCAGGTCATGATCTTG
Organism: Hyaena hyaena; assembly: GCF_003009895.1. NCBI lineage: Eukaryota > Metazoa > Chordata > Mammalia > Carnivora > Hyaenidae > Hyaena > Hyaena hyaena. The sequence continues at coordinate 92,337 of NW_024082539.1, forward strand.
TGGTTCCTGAGTTCAAGCCCTGCATAGGGCTCTGGGCTGATAGCTCAGAGCCTGGAGCCTACTTCAGACACTGTGTCTTCCTCTCTCTCTGCCCCTCCCCTGTTCACACCCTGCCTCTCAAAAATAAACAACAACAACAACAAAAATCTTAAAAAAAAAAAAGAAACTTGGTGATAAACAGGATTATAAATTATGGGAAGACTGGAATTCCTCACATAGTTGAAGGGATATTGGAAACAAGAAGAATAATACAATCAGTTAAAATAAAAATCTTAAGTTTAGAAAACATTCTTTATGCCTGTAGTTCTCATAAAGTACACCGTCAATGTAAATAACCAGAGCACACATATTTCTTATCCGTGTAATTTCTCAGCTGCATGTCATAGACCAGCTGGGTCATGGTCATGGCCATAGTGACAAATAACAGCTCTCAAACTGGTAATCTGTAATGTGGAGAGTTCACATATGGAGAACTGGGAATTTATTTCATGTAATTTAATTTTCCCTCTGCACCCAGTAGGGAAAATGTTTCAGATATTTTCAGGAGTAAATGATCATGTCCCTCTGATTATGATTCTAGAGGTACAGTATTTTAATGCCAGTTAATTGAGCCAATGACTTCCTCAACACTTGGGCTCCACCAGCTGTATGCAGGAGCTCAATGTCCTCTGACATGACATGGGCCCGGAAGGGCTATTGAAGTATCCTGTCGCTGAGCACTGCTCCACCATGATGATAAGGGTTTGATCCAGATGGATGATGATGCTGGAACTTACCAATGCTGCTGTACGAGGGGCCATTTATTCTCTTACTCACTCACTTACGGGCCGTCACAGCACATCCAGTGTCTCATAAGTTAGTAGTTTAGAAAAAATACAGAAGCTTTTTAAAATTGGATTAATGGGGCGCCTGGGTGGCTCAGCCCATTAAGTATCTGACTCTTGATTTCAGCTCAGGTAATGATCTTGTGGGTCGTGAGTTTAAGCCCCACATTAGGCTCTTTGCTGACAAGTGTGGAGCCTGCTTGAGAGTCTCTCTCTGTCTCGCTCTCTGCCCCTCCCCTGCTTGTGCCGTCTTTCAAAATAAATAAACATTTAAAAATAAATAAATAAAAATTGGATTAAGGATCTATTTCCTCTGAGTGAGAGGCTATAGATGAAAAATTATATGGTTTAATAACAATTGCACGGTAACAATGTTTAGAGTGTTCAGTTCATTTTTGGGCCCAAGTTCAGGAGACGTTTGTAGTTTTGTGGCAGTCAGCGTCCCCTGCCCCCTTCTCATAGACTACTACTAATTTCCTTTTGAGGGATGTCTTATCTCTTGTGGTTTTTAATCTGGTGGAATTTTTGGTGAGTCAAATGTTCTTTCCTCACCAAGCTAAAGGCTGATGCACCTTCTGTGAAGTTTAAATCCTGAGTGGAGTGCAGAGACTCAGGATGATTGAATTGATGTATACTAGCAGCACTAACTAGGTAGTAAATCTACTCTTGCTGCCCCTTCATTACTGCTGCTCTTGTTTGCTGGTTCCTGAGTCTACCTGGCTTCCTGCCATAAAAACTCTGCTTCTCCAACTGCCCGTTGATTCTCCCTGCTCCTGATACCTTTCCAGAAAACTTCCTTTCTGTGTAAGGCAACCAAAGCCTAAACATCCAGTTTGGGGCTTGCAACGAAAGAACCCCAAGGTAAACAAGTGTCCATACATGTGTTACCGCATTTAAGCCTGTAATTTAAACCTCCATTTGTAATTTCATGCCACCTGAGGAGCCCCAGCCTTAGCCACGTGCAAGGGAGTGTTGGTGTAAATACCCCAGACCTCTATCCATTCAAACAAGGTTCTGTGACCACAAAGGACTTAATCAAGAATCATTCTAGCTTCCTTATTCTACATTGCACACTGTTCAAAACCCTAAAGCTAGGTATTAGAAATACAGAGGTAAAAATGACATGGTGGCTCATCTTCAAAGAATTTATAATCTAGCAGAGTAAATAGACACATACACAATTGAAGAGAATCAGCTAATAAGTACTTCAATAGAGACACGAACAAGAGACCGTGGGGCCCAGCAACAGCAGCAACTTCCTTCTGCCAACTCATTCCAGGAGTTAGACTTTAAAATAGATTGGATTTCTTAAGCTCAAGAGGAAGACGAAGGTATCTCAGTCAAGGGGAACACAGACGGAGATTAAAAAATACCCCCAAAAAAAGATCATGCAATGAGGGGCTTGGATGGCTCCGTGGGTTAAGCGTCCGATTCTTGGTTTCTGCTCAGGTCATGATCTCACAGTTTGTGAGTTTGAGCCCCACATCAGGCTCTGCGCTGACAGCTCAGAGCCTGCTTAGGATTCTCCTTTTCTCTTGGCCCCTCCCCAACTTGTGTTCTCTCTCAAAAAATAAATAAGTAAACATACAAAAAGACAGATCGTGCAAGATCGTGGCATGTTTGGGTAACAGTGAGAAGTTCAGTGTGGTCAGCAGGAGGAGGGAGCATAAAGGCCAGAGCGGGGGGCTGGAGTAGGCGAGGATGCAGGAGTGATGACGAGCTTAGGTTTTGAACGAATGACAGTGGAGAACCTGGACACACTTTGGATTAGAGAAGAGAGTCGAGAGAATGATCAATCCTACATTTTACAAAGATAACTCAGGGGAAAGAGAGACCAGCTAGAAAGGAGACCAAATCACTACGGAATGTACGGGAGTGGATGACATTACCACTAAATAACATAGGATGATGTTCACGTTTGGGGGAAGGAGGTAATGATTCTGTTGAGACGGGAAAGTATTCCTACCACAGCAAGCTTCTGAGCTACCTGCAACGTAGGGAGAGGAAAGGAGAGAGTGCGGGTGACCTGATTCTCTTGCGTGGCAGCTAGGAGACTGCGGAGACGGCCCCAGGGACTGTCTGGCCCCCCTCCGATGTGGCCTGTGGCAGTGGGGCCATGTGCCTAGGACAGTGCTCAGCATGTAGTAGGCTCAGAGCCAATATGTGTTGAGTGACTGAGTTGGCCATGTCTTGAATCCTTCCTACTGTCTCTGTTCCTTCCGTCGGTATAGCCCAGCTTCTAGACGTGAAATTTGAGGAGAGTTAAATTTGAGTGTGAGGCTGAAAATCATGGAATTGCCTACATTTTGCTTCCATTATGGCTTTTTTATTTTTTTTTAAAGCAGGATCCATGTCCGGCACAGAACCTGACGCAGGGCCTGAGTTCACAGCCCTGAGATTAAGGCCTGAGCTGAGATCCAGAGTCAAAGGCTCAAATGACTGAACCACTCAGGCGCCTCTCCTTATGGGGATGGGGTTTCATCGATACTCATTAACATAGCAACTGGTGCAGAATGGGAGTGGATACACAAGCGGGCCCTCTGTGGCTCCCAGTTCACCTCTGTGAGCTGCTTGTGTTAAAACAAACATGGAGAACATACTCTGCCTACAGACTGGATGGTGGGCTCCGGAAACCAGAGCAAAACACTGTTTTGGGGTACTTGTGTTTCCAACAGCTTGGTGTTTGTTTTTTTATTCATTAGTACATTATGTTTCATAAAAAAATGGGCAGATAGATATGTATCTTCCTGATGCTCATGTTTACCATTGTGAAAATGAAACCATCTAAAGAATACAGTACCAGGAAGATTTTTTAAAATTTTGTTTAATGTTTATTTGTTTTTGAGAGAGAGAGAAAGAGACCCCAAGAGCGGGCGGGGAGGCAGAAGAGAGAGGGAGGGAGACACAGAATCTGAAACAGGCTCCAGGCTCTGAGCTGTCAGCACAGAGCCTGACGCCGGGCTTGAACTCACAGTCTGTGAGATCATGACCTGAGCTGAAGTCGGATGCTTCACCGACTGAGCCACCCAGGGACCCCAGTATGGGGAACATGTTTTTATATTTCCATCAACAGATTTAATCACCCAACAGACACTAAAAGATGACATTCTTTGAATGATATAATTTCCAGAAGGTTTTATCATTAGTGACTAACAATTCACACCATCTGTATTATTGGTGATATTTTGTCCATCTCCATCACAACTGTCTGTTCTCCCAGTAAATGATATATGTGGATAAATTTACAGAATAAGAATGTTTCAAATGTTAGAGTTTTACAGGGATTATCATCATCATTATTTTTTTTTCAGGGAATATTTTTGAATAAATGAAAGTAGATATAGCTTGACATTCATAGTTGAGAACATCAAGAGTCTATATTCAGAGGACCGATCGAGTCCTGAAGAGCTATATCCCCCCTTAAAGTCGCTAACTGATTGACTCCGGTACAGTCAGTGAGCACACACTTAGGCAAGGCCTTTCCCTGGACTCTGGGGACAGATAGTTGAACAAGATAGATGAAGTTCCAATTCGCAGGGAGCCTACATTTGAGCAGGAGAGACAGAGATGAAACAACCAATTACGGAGTGAATGATTTCATTACAATGAGGATCGCTGCTAAAAAGATTAAGCGCAGAGCCACTGTGAGGTCATGTGGCCCGACTGAAATTGTGTCCATAACGCCCTGACATGCAAGGGCAGCGGCTGGAGGCGCGGAGAAGGCGTTTCTTCAGGGAATGGTGTCTGGGGTCATGATCTGCTGTCCAGTGCGGTGAGGAGAGTGCCCGGAGCAGGCAGGCGCCTGCCAGAATGAAGTGGAAGAATCCAGGGTTGCCGGAGCTCAGACTCTGCGAGGTGCCTGGACATGGGGCAAAAATCCGGAACAGCCTCCACTTTAGACTCTCGATCTTATCTCCAGTGGAGTTTGTGTATCCAGTCATAGTACGTGTGAATGTGTAGATTGGTTTATTCAATAAATATTTAAACACATACTGTGGCCTTTGTTTCCTTGTTTTGTCTTATGGAAGGGGTGGTTCTTTTCTGTCGGGGGCGTCGAAAATTCTAGCGGCTTAGGCCCTTCTCACCTCGGAAAGGCTCTGTTGGAGAAAAGATGGGAGTGAGGTCACACAGGATCTCATTGGCTTTGGAGAGGATTTGGGGGTCATCTCTCCAGGACAGTGACAGCTTTACAAGGGCTTCTGTCCGTACGTTCATGTTTGTACATTAATCATCTCTTTCTACTTTTGTCACTGCCTGGTGTGGAAGGTATGTTTTCTTCTTCTTCTTCTTCTTCTTCTTCTTCTTCTTCTTCTTCTTCTTCTTCTACTTTAGCTTATTTATCTGAGAGAGAGAGAGAGAGAGAGAGAGAGAGAGAGAGACAGAGAGAGAGACAGAGCACAAACAGGGGAAGAGCAGAGAGAGAGGGAGACACAGAATCCGAAGCAGCCTCCAGGCTCTGAGCTGTCAGCACAGAGCCTGACACAGGGATTGAACCCACGGACTGTGAGATCCTGACCTGAGCTGAAGTCAACCAACTGAGCCACCTAGGCACCCCAAGGAAGATATTTCTAGTCTTATTTTACAAGTGGGGACACTAAGGCGAAGAGGCTACATAATTTCCCCAGGTCACACTGCTAGGAAATAGCGAAGCTGGCATTTTATTACAGGCCTAACTCCAGAACTCAGGCGCTCCCTGCTGCTTCGTAGCCAGCTCACTGCACTGCGGAGTTTTGAGAAGGATGGGCAACATCAAGAAGAAGGTGAGTCTTACGGACTGAATTTCATCCCCCCTCAAACTCATATGTTGACTTTCTAATCCTCAGTACTCAGAATGTGACCAGATTTGGAGAAAGGGTCTGCCCAGAGGTAATTTATCTGAAACGAGATCAATCCTTAATCCAATAGGATGGAAGTCCTTCCAAGAAGAGAACATTTAGGCACAGACATGTGCGTGTGCAGACACAGGGAGAAGACAGCCATGTACGAGCATAGAAGGCAGGACTTAGAAGAAACCAAGTCTGCTGACACCTTGACCTTGGACTTACAATGTCCAGAATTGTGAGAAGAAATTTCTGCTGGTTAAACCTCCCAGTCTCCGGTGCATTGTCATGAAGCCCTAGCAAGCCAACAGAGGGAGTTTATTACTACCTTTGTGCTTCTTTGCTGTTACTTTGTAATTGATATTATTCTTTTTCCGCAGGTGGTCTTAGGAGATTTCCAGATACAATATTCAACTGGTTGCAGACAGAGCATTGTACACCTGGCCTTCTCCCCATAATTAAAAATCATCATCAAGTTAACCTCAAAGCCTCACCTTCCTACCATATGATGATGTATAGTAAAAGATTGCGTTGTTTAAGCTAAATCCTGCCAATAATCAATGTTAGTCATCCCAGTTGAGATGCAGCCTTACCACTGTTAGACAAGAATGTCAAAATAGAACACAGCTTAAAGATCTTAAAGGTGAGATGTGAGTCTAAGGAATTTCAGGCGCTAGGGATTGATCAGAAGAGAGATGTCTGATGAAGGGGAACGTTTGTCATCTTCTGAAACATTCTCCAAACCTCATGATAAGGCAGACTCCACTAAAAGGAGTATTTTGGCAGATGGAGGGGTTGAGAAGCCCTGCGTAAATTTACTCTCATTTACAATATCATGGCTTGTTTGCCTTCACTAATTGAATCAATATTTCTTGTGTATTTTTTTGTCTGTAAAAAAAAGGAAACCCACAAAAATACAGTGCCAACCTAATGCCTTTAGGCACTTGAATTCTGTCTTCTGAAGACTTTTTAGCGTTATAATTCCCTCAGCCACTTTGTAATCCTTTATTAAGTTTTAATGTGGTTTAAACTCTCCATCTGTAGACAATATATTATTTCCCCCTCTGCCAGCAGGTCTAATATTTCCCAGGAGTCTGCTTTAGAGCTCCGTCTGCTGGGTTAAAGCTATTATGACACATCCATCTGTAGCATCTGCATGTATCCAGTCTCACGGCGATTGCTAAGACCAGGCATCAAAATAAAATCATGCAAGTTATGTTTGCTGTAGAATGCAGCAGAATGACGCTCGGCTTTACACATTAAGAACAATTATTCAACTCGCGGCCATCAGAAAAAGGACAGGAGAGCTTCTGGGAGGCAGGTTACAACCATCCTAGCAAATGGCCATTCTTTCTCCTGTAACTGAAACATTCTAAAGGATGCATTCCATATTTCTATTGTTTGCTGAATTTGGCTACCTTTTTGGTATGGAGTGAAAGTGGAGAAAGGGCTTCAGCTTCCTGTTATGTCTTTGTTTGTATTAATATCATTTTGAGAATAAGTATATTAGAGTAGGGCCGTGTGATTAGTTATTAGCCCCTTTTGAGATTTTTTGTTGTTGTTGTTACTTCATCATGAAATGCTAGTCAAAGGAGCTCAGGGACTTGTGTTCACAATTGTTCGTGTGCCTTATGATTTAAATGTCTGTGCCTTTGGCACCCGGGTGGCTCAGTTAGTTAAGCATCCGACTTCGGCTCAGGTAGTGATCTCATAGCTCATGGGTTCGAGCCCCACGTTGGGCGGCTCTGTGCTGACAGCTCAGAGCCTGGAGCTGCTTCAGATTCTGTCTCCCTCTCTCTGCCCCTCACCCCGCTCACGCTGTCTCTCTCTTTCAAAGATAAACATTAAAAATAATAAATGTCTGTGTCTTTCTTTTTATTTATTTGCTTTTTATTGTGGCATAACCACATAATACACATAATATAAAATGTACCACCTTAACTGTTTTAATGTGAGCCGTTTCTGTGCCTTTCTGCATCTTTTTCTATCTATTTTATCATACCCTTCTCTTTGTCATTTCATACAAGTTATAAAGTGAAACTTAAGTAGTGACATTTAAATGAAATAAGACATATAAGGATTATAATGGTAAATTGGTGTATGTTCTGATGTAACCAGAAAACCATGTGAAAAACAAACAAAACCAAAACCAAACCAAAACAAAAAAACCCACACACAAATGAACAAGCCTAGATGCAGATCAACATAAGTGTTTTCCTTTTCAAAGTCACAGTATTGGGAAGTTAAATACTTATTAGAAAAATTATACCTAAAATTGTGGTTTTCATTTTGGAGAATATGGAATGTTAGTTATATTCTTACTGTTGAAAAGTAGTCTGTCTTCAGAAGTAGGTTTGATTTTTGGAGACTGACAGAGGAGAGATGGTTAATAGATAATGAAGCAGGGTAATATATACATGGGTTAAAACTAAAACTCGGCTATTAATTAATCAGATGTCTTTTCCTCCATAAGTTGTGCATGGATTTTCCAGGCAATTCCAAAAGAGGACATTTGAAAATATTTTGGGACATAGCAGCATTTTGGAATAAAAGAGAAAAATGTGTGCAAGCTAATTTAAAGGTTACAATGCATTTTAACTTATATTTTCTCATCTGACTATAACCAACCATAAAAGTGAATGAAATATTATTAATATTATTAATATTAATTATTATAATTATCAACATGCAGATGAGGAAATGGAGACCTGAGGAAGTAAAGTGTTTCGTTCAAGGTGTTATAGCTGTTCAATGTAGGAGTGGTAAATTTGAACACAGGACACCAAATCCTAAGGTGTGTGTCTTTAGCTCTGTGAAAGCCTTTCAGTGACTGGCTGTTCAGGGTACATTCTATAGCTTATGGGATTTGTGCTTTATTAAAAAAAAAATCAGATACCTCTTATCATAAACCTGTAAACCTCATACCATTCAAAACCTGTTGGATGGGAAGAAAGGCTGAAAGAATATTTCTCCCAAATTGTTAATAAATGGTAACATGATTGTATTTCTTTCTCGAAACAAGAAACGTGTATGTATTGATAATCAGAAAAAGGTGTCAGTTGTTAAATCCATTTTAAAAGAACTGATGGCTGAGTTCACAGCTGTAGTTTTTCTTCCTTTTTATTAGGATTTTACTTATTTATTTAGAGTGAAATTTAAGGTTCACAGTGAAATTAAGGGGAAGGTATAGAGATTTCCCACATACCCCCTTCCCCACAGATGCATTGCCTCCCCATTATCAACACCCCACACCACAATGGCATGTTTGCTGTCATCTATGATCCTGCCTGGACACATCATAATCACCCGAGGACCGAAGTTTACATTATGGTTCACTCCTGGTGTACGTGCTGTGGGTTTGGACAAATATATAATGACGTGTATCCACCGTTACGGTATATGATACAAAGTATTTCTACCGCCCTCCAAGTCCTCTGTGCTCTAACTGTTCATCTCCCAACTCCTCTGGAAACCACTCATCTTATTGTCTCCGTAGTGTTTCCTTTTCCAGAATATCCTATCAGTTGGCCTCAAACAGTATGTAGCCCTTTCAGATTGGCTTCTTTCGCTTAGTTCCTCCACGTCTTTTCATAACTTGAAAAGCTCATTTCTTCTTAGCACTGAATGGGTGGGATCCCATTGTCTGGATATGGCACAGTTAACATATCCATTCACCTACTGAGGGACATCTTGTGTTGCTTCCAAGTTTTGGCAATTATGAATAGAGCTGCTATAAACAACAGTGTGTAGGTTTTTATGCAGACACGAGTTTTCGTCTCCTTTGAGTAAATACCAAGAAACCTAACAGCTGAATCATATGGTCAGAGTATGTTTAGTTTCATACGAAAGAGCCAAACTGTCTTCCAAAATGGCTGCCCCACATTGCTTTCCCAGTAGCACTGAATGTGAGCTCTCGTGGCTCCACGGCCCCCCACCCCCGTGTCTGATGTCAGGGTTCTGGAGTTTAGTCATTCTAATAGGTGTCTAGTATTATCTGATCTTTGTTATAATTTGCATATCTCCGAATTTATAGTTTCTTTAAAGACATTTTTAGAATATTAGAATTGAGATTTTGATTAAAGAGCAATAAAGGGTTTTTATTAGCTGTGGATAAGTCCTTAAAAATGTATATAGGATAAATTATTCTAAATGCCTCACTAAATAAGAACATATATGGTAGAGTTGGACTTTTTTGGTGATTTTTGATCTACTTTAAAAATTTTTTTGACATTCTTTTTAAAAAAAATGTTTATTTATTTACTTTTGAGAGAGAGAGAGCAGGGGAGGGGCAGAGAGCAAGGGAGAGAGAATCCCAACCAGGCTCCACACTTTCAGCACAGAGCCCGACACAAGGCTCAATCTCACAAACCATGAGATCATGACCTGAGTTAAAAGTAAGAGCTGGATGCTTAACTGACTGAGCCACGAAGGTGCCCCAAAACTCTTTGAAATTCTAATGAAAACTATGAACCCTCTCAGCAGGAAAAATGAAAACAATCTCACAATTTTGTCTGTAGTTTCAGAGAATTCATGGGTGCGTAAATACCACCCATAAGCCGTATACTACCTGCTTTTTTCTGAGACTTTTTTCAACTATAGAAGTTTATTTTTTTAATGTATTAAATTATAACAACATCTTAAGAGACAGAGTTAACTTAAGAAGGCTTCTATATGAGTTGAGAAAATATATCTGTATTAGCATAAAGAGAAGATTTTTTAAAAAATCCATTTGTAAGTAATTTCTTGAATGTGTTAGGATCTTCTTAAGAACCCTTATTCAATCTATACACTAGATTTCCTCTCTTGCTCCCTCCCTTCCTTCTATTTCTTTCCGGAAAGGACTGAAGGTAGTTTATGGACATGCACTGAGTAAAACAAGGCTAATGTAAAGTTAACTAAATGAGTAAATTTGCACAGAGAAAAGAACTTGTGAGGACACAGTGAGAAGCTGACTGTCTGCAAGCCAAGAAAAGAGGCGTGAGAAGAAATGAAACCTGACAACACCTTGACCTTGGGCTTCCTGCCCCCGGAATAGTGACTAATAAATTTCTGTTTAACTTGTCCAGCCTGTGGTATTCTGTGTGGCAGCCTGAACTGACTAATACGTGCTCTAAGAAAAGTACCCATAGTACAGAGTCTATATTACCAGGTAAGTTCTGGCTTCCTGTTTCATCTGACTCATTCCTGTGAAAGTGAGGCGTCTAAGAAGGATGGACGCTTTATGGAAGAGAAAGCCATTATATTTCTACATGGCAGTAGATTGAAGGAATTCCTAAAGCCGGGGTCAAATATTTCTTGGGAAATAGGGCTGTACATGAATGCGTATGTGTTTGTATGTACTAGCAATGGGGAGGGTTTTTTTCCAAATTTTTATTTAAATTCCAGGTAGTTAACTTACAGTGTGATATCAGTTTCAGTGCATAATATGGTGATTCAGCACTTCCACACAACACCTGGTGCATCAAACCAAGTGCCTCCTCAATCCTCCCCGGAACCCTCCGGTTACCATCAGTTTGTTCTCTATACTTAAGAGTCTGTGTCTTGGTTTGCCTCTCTCTCTTTCCATCTCCCCCCCCCCCCCCCCCCCCCCCGACCTTGCTCATTTGTTTTGTTTTTAAACTCCACATATGAGTGCGATCATATGGTTTTTGTCTTTTTCTGGCTGACTTATTTCACTTAACATACTCTCTAGCTCCATCCGTGTCATTGCAAAATAGCAAGATTTCATTCTTTCTCCATTCATCAATCGATGGACATGGGCTGTCTCCATAATTTGGCTACTGTAGAGAATGCTGCTATAAACATTGGGGGGCAGGTATCCCTTTGAATTCGTATTTATGTATTATTTGGGTTAATATCAGTAGTGCAGTTGCCCTGCATGGAGTGAGCTCAAACCCCTGCTTTGGGTGAACATGGCCCCGCTTCTGGTAAAAGAAGAGCCTCACTTTGGGTGAGTCCTGCTCCTCGCTCTCTCTCTCTCTCTCTTTTTCTGCCACTCCTGTGATTTTCTCTCTCTGCCCCTCACTCACTTGCACCCTCTCTCTCAACACAAACAAACAAACAAAACCATAAAAACACAAATAGCTTCTAATCTTTTCCCAAAGGAACTAATTCCTTTTGCAATGGAGTATGGAAGAAGTCAAGTGTAGGGGTGACCTTAAAAATCATGGAGGTTGTGACGAAAGACAGTTGGAGGAGAGTCAACATACAAACGAAATTTGTAGGCTGGCTAGTTTGAGCCATAGAATCAGAGAATAAGTCAGCTGGCAGAAACTCTTGCTCTTTGGCCTGGATGTTTCTGTTCCCCCCAAATCCATATGTTGAAGCCCTGACTAGCAGCTTAAACCTTTGGGAAGTAGGTTTAGTTGGGGCTGTGAGAACGGAGCACTCATGATGGGCTTAGTGCTCTTGTAAGAGGAAACACGGGGGGGTGGGGGGGGAGGGGTGCCTCTCCTTTCTCTCTCTGCCATATTAGGACATAGGAAGCCACTATCTTCAAGCCGGGGTCCTTACCAGGAGGTGAATCTGCCTATGCCTTGATCTTGGACTTCCCAGCCTCCAGCGCTGTGAGAAATACTGTCTTAATACCCCAGTTTATGGTTTTTTGTCATGACAGCCTGATCCAACTAAGACTCCTCTGGAGGTCGGAGATAATATCAAGCACCAACTTCAGAAACTATTCTGAGAACCCATAATTTGATTTGATTTGTTTTCAAAGCAGTTTATGAGCCAGACCATTGCTGAAAACAATTGAGCAATCAGCTGACAGTTGGTGGAGACTGGCGTTTGGAAGCGGTGGAGGAAAGCGAAGACGAGGACGCATGCCCCATGGCCACTGATGTGCCCCATGGCTACTGTCTTCGCAGGGTGACTGTGGACATTCTTGAGTCTGTGCCCCCCTGAGGAGAAACAACAGAAACGTAGCTGTATGAAGGAGGCAGAGACTTCTCTAAAATCTTCCAGACAGTCACTAAACACATGAACAAGCAAGTAACACCAACAGATTTGGTGTGGGTGCTGGCTACTACCCAGAGCTGCTATAATATGTCGTCTATGGGATGCCTGAATGGCTCAGTCAGTTAAGAGACTGACTCTTGATTTTGGGTCAGGTCGTGATCCCAGCATTGTGGGATCAAGCCCCAGCTTGTGTTCTGTGCTGACAGCATGGAGCCTGTTTGGGATTTTCTCTTCCTCTCTCTCTCTCTCTCTCTCTTTTTCTGGCCCCACCCCCCAACTCCTGTGCTCTTTCTCTTTCTAAAAAAAAAAAAAAAAAGAAGAAGGAAGGAAGGTATGATGACAATATCACATCAAATAGAGAATAGCAATAAAGAAATGGAAAACAAAAGAGCTGCATGGAAATTTTGAAGTGGAAAAATAACTGAAATAAAAAATTCACTAGAAGCCATGTGCTTAGGTAATTGTGCTCTTTATTATTCACCCAAATGAGTTGAAAACATATCCACACACACCTGCACACAAGTGTATTTTAGTCACAATTATTCATAATTCTACTCACAGCTCTAAACTTGGGAGCAACCAAGATATCCTTCAGTAGGGGAATGTTTGCGCAAACCGTGAAACCCCCATGTCAAAGAATTATTCAGCAATAAAAAGAAATTGGCTGCCAAGTCAAACAAAGATGGAGAAGACCCTGAATGCATGTTGCTAAGTGAAAGAAGTCAACCTGATGATCTATATGATATTCTACAAAGAGAAAGCTCTAGAGATAGTAAAAGATGAGTGGTTGGTAAGGCTTTACAGGACAAAGGAAAGGGAAAATAGTGGAGCAAGGGGATTTTTAGGACAGTGGAATTATTCTATATGATACTGCAATATAATATATAATAATAATATATAATATAATTCATGACCTTATACATGGGCATGTATGGCACAAAGAATTGAGCTTTAATGTACACTATGAACTTTAGTTAATGGTAATGTGTCAGTATTGACTCATTAGTTACAACAAATATACCACAATAGTCAACATGTTATCAGAGAAGACTGCTGAGGGAGAAAGCATGCTCTGGAACTCACTGGACTTTCTGTTCAACTTTTCTGTAGACCTAAAAATGTCTCTCAAATAAGCTTATTAATTAAAAAGTATTCACTAGAGGGGTTCACCAGTACATTGGAAGTGGCAGAAAGAAGAATATATGAACTTGAAAAGTGATTGATAACAGATTGTTTAAGCTAAAGAATAGCGAAATTAAGGAATGAAGAAAAATGAAGACACCCCAGAGAAAGGTAAGACAGAATAAACAGCACTAATTCAACAAAGTTGGAGGGGAGAAAGACGTAGGATAATATTCAAAGAAATGGCTGAAAACTTCCCAAGTTTAATTAAAAATCAATAACTTGCGTATCGAGGAAGCTCAAGAAACTTCACGTAGGATAAACTCAAAGTGATCTACTAAGAGGGGCGTCTGGGTGGCTAAGTCAGTTGAGTGTCCAACTCTTCATTTCAGCTCAGGTCATGATCCCAGGGTTGTGCAATCCAGCCCCACATTGGGCTCTGCACTGAGCGTGGAGACTGAGATTTTCTCTCTCTCTCCTTCTGCCTGTCTCCTGCTTGAGGTTTCTCTCTCTCATAATGAACAAAATGAAACAAAGTGATTTACTAAGAGACAGGATATAGTACAAATTCTGAAAGTCAAAGACAAGGGAAAAATCTTAAAATCAGCGGGAGAAAAATGAATGACTCATTATTTGCAAGGGACCCCAATGAGACTAACAGTTCACTTCTCAGCAGAAATAGTGGGATATTGTATTCAGTGTTGAAAGACAAAAACAGCTATCAGCCTAGAATCTTATATTCAGCAAAGCTATCTTCTAAATGTGAGATAAAAATGAATGTGAAATAAAAACTTAACTAGTAAACAAAACCTAAGAGATTTGTTGCTGGTAGACTTTACTTACAAGAAATATTAGAGGTAGTTCTTCAAGCTGAAAGCAACGGACTCCAGATGGTAATTTGAATCCATATCTCCCCTCTCCCCCAATCCCAGATAAAAAGCAATGGTAAAGATGGTTACATTGTTATAAAGATAGTATAAGTGCATATTTTTATGCATTTTTATACTCCTTTTTCCTGTTAACTGATTTAAAATGCAATTACAAAAAATATATGTATGTAATATATTGCTGGGCCTTTAACGTATAGAAATGCAACATATGTATAATGTATTTATCAATAACAGCACAAAGGAGGTATGTGGGAACAAAGCCATGTTGGGCTAAAGAAATGACTACAGATGATTAAGTAATTAACAATATACTGTTGGGTTGAAACATTAATCAGTGTAATGTGTATAACAATAATACCAATAAAGAGCAAAAAGGGAATAGAATAACATTTTTATATATTACTGGAATTAAGCTTACATAACTTTAAAGCTAATACTGATACAGTAAACTGTAAACCCTAGGGCAATCACTGAAACAAACAAAACAGACAGACAAAAAGACATGAGACATATAGAAAAGAAAGTAAAAGGACAGACATAAATCCGACTATGTTAATTAAATGATTAAATGTGTGAAGGGATTGGATAATTCAATCAAAAGACTGTCAGGCTGGAAAAAAAGCATGAGCCAGCTATAGGAGACACATTTTACATTAAAGATGAAAATAGATCGAAAATAAAAGATGGGAAGATAATAAAATCTATTAGAAGCTGTGACAATAATAAACATATTACTTAATAATAGAACATCAAATTAGTAAAAAAGAACAAAAATGAAGGAGGATATAGATAGTTTAAGAATAATAGTTGGAGACATCAATATCCCACTTTCAAATTTTTTTTTATGTTTTTTATTTATTTCTAGGAGAGAGAGAGAGAGACAGCGTGAGCAGGGGAGGGTCAGAGAGAGAGGGAGTCACAGACTGAAACAGGCTCCAGGCTCCAAGCTGGCAGTCAGCACAGGGCCCGACGTGGGGCTCAAACCCACAAACCGTGAGATCATGACCTAAGCGAAAGTCAGACGCTTAACTGACTAAGCCACCCAGGCGCCCCAGAATATCCCACTTTCAATAATGGATGGAACAATTAGACAGAAAACTAGAAAAGAAATAGAAGACTTGAACACATTATAAACCAACAAAACTTAAAAGACACCTGTAGAGCCCCCTCACCCCGTAATCACAGAATATACGGTCTTCTGAAATGCATGACATCATCAATCATTAGAGAAATGTAAATCAAACACAGAAAGATTTAGCAATTCATACCCATTAGGATATCTAGAATAAAAAACTTCAAGGGGCGCTTGGGTGGCTCAGTCTGTTGAGCCTCTGACTTCAGCTCAGGTCATGATCTCACAGTTTGTGAGTTTGGGCCCTGCATCAGGCTCTGTGCTGACAGCTTGGAGCCTAGAGCTTGATTTAAGTTCTGTCTCCCTCTCTCTCTGCCCCTTCCCTGCTCACACTCTGTCTCTCTTCCTCTCTGTCAAAAATAAATAAACTTAAAAAAAATCAAATAACAGCAAGTGTTGGTAAGGAGGTGGAGAAATCAGAACCCCCATACATTGCTGGTAGAAATGTAAAATGGTGCAGCCACTGTAGAAAACAGTCTGACAATTCCTTAAATAAACATATAGTTACCACATGACTGCAATTCTATGCATGTATTCAACAGAATTGAGAACATATCAACACTGAAACTTGTACAAGAATATTGATGGTAGTGTTATTTATAATAATCCAAAATGGAAACAACCCAAATGTCCATCAACTGATGAATGGAAAAACAATGTGTAGTAGATCCATACAATGGAATATTACTTGGCCATAAAAAGGAATGGAGTACTGATAGATGCTACAACATGAATAAACTAAAACTGAATGAAGTCTCTAACAAAAGGTCACATAGTATACAATCCCATTCAAGTGAAATGTCCAGAACAGAGACATCTGTAGAGATAGCAAGTAGATTAGTGGTTGTCTGGGGCTGCTGGGGGGTGCGGGTCAGAGCGGAGCCTAGGCACCTGGGGTGTGCTAGCTAAAGTTTACAGGGCCTCTCTTCTGAGTGATGGAAATGTCCTAGAATTGACTATGGTTATGGTTGCATAGATCTGTGAATATACTGAAAACTTTTGAATTGTACACCTTAAATAGATTATGTGGTATATTAACTATGTCTCAATAAAGCCATTAAAAAAAAAGCAGATTTTAGGGGGTCCTGGGTGGCTTAGTCGGTTAAGTGTCTGACTCTTTGATTTTTGCCCAGGTTGTGATTTTGTGGTTGTTAAGGTCAAGCCTCACATCAGGCTCTGTGCTGAGTGTGGAGAATCCTGCTTAGGATTCTCTCTACCTCTCTGCTCCTCCCCGACATGTGTGCATTCTTTTTCCCTTTCCGTCCCTCTCTCTCTCTTTCTCTCTCTCAAAATAAATAAATATACTTGGAAAAAACCAGAATAGAATTTGTAGATATGTATTTATTGACACTGGATGATGTTTAAAGGCAGAATATAGAACAATATGCATGATCTTAGTTTTTACGTAATACTTTTATATACATAAAAAATTTATGTAAGGATAAGTGTTAAAAATGGTTATCCTTGTTGGGATTATAAATATTTTAATTTCACTCTTTCTATCGGTACTATCTACAGTGACTATGTCTATGTATCTCTCTCTCAACTTTGTGAGGGGGAAAATCCTACAAAATTATTTGATGTCTGTTTTAACACAAACGAGATTACAGAGGATGTGGTGGCAACACTTTATCCTGAAAAATTCTCAAAGAAAAATTTTAAGCTAGCATCCATCGATTTATAAAGAAACAGTGTCAGTGAAAGACTCATAGAATCTGTATCTTTGAACAATATAACCTAGGGTGCCCTTCAAGATTAACTGCCTGGGTGGGGCGCCTGGAGGGCTCAGCCAGTTGAGTGTCCGACTTCGGCTCAGGTCATGATCTCACGGTTCATAAGTTCGAGCCCCGCGTCGGGCTCTGTGCTGACAGCTCAGAGCCTGGAACCTGCTTTGGATTCTGTGTCTCCTGCTCTCTATCCGCCTCCCCTGTTCATGCTCTGTCTCTCTCTCTTCTCTCAAAAATACATGAATAAAAAAAATTTTTTTTTAAATAAACTGTGTGATAATGAATATCCTGGAAAACGGCAGTGGTTTACCTAACGGGGTAGTAGGCTTCTAGCCCATTATATGTAAAATAAGATCTATGAAAAGCACAACATTGACTCTGAAATAGTTTAACGAAGGCTTTCTTTTTAATAGCAATTAGTTGTTGTTTTTTTTAAAGTTACTCTTAGATTGGGACAATAAGCCCTCCCTATCTGTGTTTGTACACATTTTTTCTTTTTTTCTTTTTTAACAATTTATTTTTGAGAGAGAGAGACAGAGTGTGAGCAGAGGAGGGGCAGAGAGAAAGAGGGAAACACAGAATCCGAAGCAGCTCCAAGCTCTGAGCAGCACAGAGCCTGACACGGGGCTTGAACTCAAACACTCAGAGCCAAAGAGAGTTAACCCAAGGAGCCACCTAGGTGCCCCAAGGACACATCTTGTTTCTAACTGAAAGTGTGAGGTAGAAGAGTAGAGGGATCCAGAAATCATCTAGTTCGTTCAAAAATATCAGTAAATCTTTTTGAAAAAATATTGAAATGAGCAAATAAAATACTGTGCATTCTTATACTATAAACAGAGGTATATCTGTGATGAGTATGTGGGAGAAATACATGTACTTATACGATAGATTTTTTTCAAATCTCTCAAACAACAATTTCATCCATAGGCGGATGCATTATTACTAGAGTAAGAATATGGTTGCCTTGGGGCGCCTGGGTGGCTCAGTCGGTTAAGCGTCCGACTTTCGCTTAGGTCATGACCTCGCGGTTCGTGGGTTCGAGCCCCGCGTCGGGCTCTGTGCTGACTGTCAGCTCAGAGCCTGGAGCCTGTTTCAGTGTCTGTGACTCCCTCTCTCTCTGACCCTCCACTGCTCACGCTGTCTCTCTCTCTCTCTCCTAGAAATAAATAAGAAAACATTAAAAAAAAATAATAATATGGTTGCCTAAAATTACCACCCACCCAGCTTCACCTCCCTGCCCCCTTGCTTATTCCAAACACAGGAAACTATTTAGAGCCTATAACCCTGCAACCGGAAGTGTTTTTTTTTCTTTATCATATCAGTGTAACAGTTCTTCCTTTCACTCTTAAGTGCCTTAGTTCTGAGGATAATTTATATTAAACAAGTAATAAGGGCATTATTTAGTGTCACAGTTTGAAGTACCATATTTTCATGGAGTTCAAGTTATTTTGCACATTTCTCTGTAAGCATATTAAACGTGAACTTTTCAAATGGGTAGAAATGCATACGAGCCTAATGGGGGCAAGAATCGGGAAGTAATTCAGTTACAACATTATAGTTAGCGTTGATTAAACAGCTACTATGTACCAAGCCCACCTAGTGCTTTGCATGCACTATCTTTTTCAATCCACACAGTAAGCTAAGAGTCTACACATTGTGTTTAACATGACCACACATTCAGTAAGTGAAGCTTGTACCAGGTGTGTCCCTGTCTAAAATCTAGGATGTTTCTATAATACCCCCAAGAGAATGAAACAATACCTTTCTGATAATCTTGTAGCCCTGGTTAATTTATGTGTATAGCCTTTGCAGTATTGTTGGGCTTTTGGTTAAGAATTTGCATTCTAGGGCTCTTGGCTGGCTCAATTGTTAAGCCTCTGGCTTCGGCTCAGTTCATGACCTCACCATTCGTGAGTTCAAGTTCCATATTGGGTGAGCTTCAGCCCTGCTTTGGGTTAGCACTGCTTCTTTCTCTCTCTCTCCCTCTCTCTCTACCCCTCCTGGGATTCTCTCTCTCTGCCCCTCACTCACTTGCACCCTCTCTCTGTCTCAAAAAAAAAAAAAAAAAAAAAAAGGAATTTGAGCTCTAGGGTCAGATCTGGGTTCTGGGTTCATGCTACTTATTCTGTGTACAGTCTGGGGATGTCAAATAAGTATAGCCATGTTTCCTTATCTGGAAAAGGGATAGAATAATATTAACCCCATAGGGTTGTTTTGAAGAGTAAATGCAATCACTATGTATAAATTCTTGGCACTGCTAAGCGATTGCTAGTTGGTACCATGGTAATGAGAAAATTGTCCTGTTGAATCCATCCAATAAGATCCCACCCCCTTCGCCATGTTGTGGCATCCCTTGTAAGAAATTCCTATTGTAAGCCGTATTTGGAGTTACAATGTTCTGGTCAGGAAATAAGGCCTTATAAGTTGACTTTGAACTAGGGTAAGTCACTTTCCCTTCTTTAGGCATCTCTCTCAGGTGTAGATTCTGGAGCTTCTATGCCATTGACGGCATTCTTGTATGGTGTAGAAACAATGGCTTCTTCCTTAACGAGGCAAGCTGTGTTCTAACCAAGGAGGCACATCCCTATTATCTTGGGGACTGAAAGTACCTGAGGTCTTCTGCCTGCAGATTCCCTGAGCCCTAAAGTCTAATGTCCAATGTCCAATGTTAACAACCCTTGAGGAAAATACTAATGTTATTTCCATTTAATTTGTGAAGAACTGAGGTGTAGAGAAAGGTTTCTCCATACTATCTCTGTGAGCAAAATTTTGGGGGGCAAAAGTTTGAGTAGAAGCAGAATTTGCCTGGTCTCAAGTTATCTCCCCCCAACATATTTATCCATTTCAGTGAGTCGCTCCAGTGGAGAAACACACCAACCTAACCAAGGGTTTGAGGTAAATATAACCAATAATGAGACGTTACTTTGGAATTTTAGAAACAAAATATTAAACACAAATCATTAATAAAAAGATTATAATCAATTAAGAACATTTATCCATCAAGACACCTTAGAAATGGTGAAAAGGCAAGACACAAGGTAGAAGATATTTACAACATACATACATGACAAAGATGATATCCAAGTTATATAAAGGACTCCAAAAATCCAAATGAAAAAGACAACCCATAGAAAAATAGTTAAAGTCTTTAATAGGCTCTTTAAAAATGAGAAACCGCAATGGTCATGAAGCATATAAAAATATTCTTAACCACACTGGTACTCGGGGAGATGTCAACCTAAACCCAAAAGAAATAGCATCACTACAGAGCAGACTGTTTAAAATAAATAGAAAAGAGAACTAAGAATAACAACTTGGGTCACGTGCTAGACCACCGGGAGCTCTCCTATTGCTGGTGGAAGTGTACATTTATACAACTGCTTTAGAAAACTTCCTGGCATAACCCAGTAAGATTGAAGATACGCATTCCCCAAGACTGAGCAATGCTACTCTTATGTTTACATCCTCCAGATCCACCTTCAGAATTGCATGTAAGAGGCACCAAAACACACAGATGAACACATTCATATCAGCATGATTCATACAGTCCTTGACGAAGCACCGAGATACTCATTTATAGCAGAATGGATTAATGATTCATACAATGGAATATAATATAGCGAACAAAAATGGGCTCATTAAACACCCTTCAGAGGAGATGAATCTTAAAAAATTTATGGTTAAGTAGAAAAATCCAGTCCCTTGGACACACACACACGCCACGTACTCTGTGATTCTATTTAGGCAAAACAAAAATATTTTGTTTAAAGATACTTACTTGGAAACTATAAACTATAAATAAGAGCGAAGGGGCAACCGAGATTCTTCTGAGGTCCTGAGAGTACTCCCTTTTGTAACTTAGGTATCTGTTACATGACTATCTTATAATAATCTGTTAAACTGTACATTTATGCAA
This sequence comes from Hyaena hyaena, assembly GCF_003009895.1. Taxonomy (NCBI): domain Eukaryota; kingdom Metazoa; phylum Chordata; class Mammalia; order Carnivora; family Hyaenidae; genus Hyaena; species Hyaena hyaena. The sequence continues at coordinate 113,725 of NW_024082539.1, forward strand.
AAAAGAAAGAATATGGTAGTCGTTATTCAGCCATTTTGGGGGGCACATCGCAATTTCCTAGTGTCCCAAAAATATTTAATAAGTAATTCAGTGTGCTCAAACGCTTCAATATTCAGTACTCGATCACGAATATTTAGGCTTTTCTGAACTTTGATAGTCATATAATTTTTTCATAAGTGTTAAGGACAGAAAGATCCTTCACAAAATTTGTTGACAATGACAATCTGCTTTATCAAATTTTGCAGAAAACATGGGCCAATTCCTTTTATTGTAACCATATGTAATGTGAAACTAAAAGTCAAGATTTTCCTTCGTTTACTCCATTTTCGGTAAATGCCTTCAGGCATAAGCAGGGGGCTGAAGTGTCTGCAAGTCAGATTGTTATAAAAACCTTCAGGAATGACACTTCTTCGACTTGTCCACTAGGTGGCAGTAAACTAACATAGAATGAGGGTTAATCCTTCATAGATGTTTGATGCATTAATGTGCTTTCGTAATCTTAGACCTTGTGAATTCTAAAGGTCTTTTTTGGCTTAGAGTTTTGGATATACGCTGTAGGGAAAAAAATGGATTAAAAATTCCTAAAGAATTAAAGCCGGTTTTAAGAATTAAAGAAAGATACGTTAAAACTCTTGAGGACAGACAAATAGAGATTTTCATGTCTTCTTGTCTCTTGCTTCTTCCAAATTATGAACCGGAAACAGATAACTTGGGCTCTGAGATTTTAGAAGATCAAGCTGGATAGACATATATGCCCTGCAAGATTTTAAACCGAATTTTTTTGTGGGGGGCAATGAAATGGGGAATATTTTGTCGACGCGTCAAGCCGATGACCTCAGCTGGGGTTGCTTAAAAAGCAACCATTTATTTCTCACAGGTCTGGAGACTGGGGGTCTGAGGTCAAGATGCTGGCAGATCCAGCGTCTGGTGACTACGTGCCTCCTGATTTGCAGACGGGCGTCTTGTTACCGGGTCCTCACAGGGCGGAGACGGCGAGGGGACCCAGGTCTCCTGACTTTTCTTACAAGGGCACTAATCCCATCACCAGGGCTCCCACCCTCATGACCTGTTTCCCTCCCAAAGCTCCTGCTTCTTAATACCACCTTGGGGACTAGGATTTCAGCATATGAACTGGGTGGGGGGGGGGCACAAACATTCAGTCCATATTCCGTGTTCCACGCCCTGCAGAGAGGATCCAGGAAGCGGTGGAGCCTTTGTGCAAGGGCAGTGAGGTCGCGGTTGAGGAGGCCTGGGTTCTGCGGCTTCGGGAGAGGGGCCGTTTTCCTGCTCCGAGGAGCATCTTCGCTTATAGATCTTACAGCAGAATAAGGCATTTTTCGGGTTTGGTTTTGTTTTCCTATGGTTCCTCACCTGTAAGCAACGGGAGGTGATTCGTGGCCAGTGAAGAGACTTGGTCCACAGAAGAAATGGGAGAGGCACCCGTTCCTTTTGGGTCCATTTGCTGAAAATGGAGTGAATTCGGTAGCCTTGACTTGTAGCTTCACATCGCCTATGGCTATAAAGCAGGAAACTGTCCGATGCATTCTCCAAGTGAAATGGTTGTGAGGCCACAGGCCTAAACGTCTGAACCAAGCTGACTCCACGACAGGCTTTAGGGTCCCCTCTGAGCCAGGAGGCCTGAGTTCCAGCTTCCCCGAAACTGTCAGGCAGCTACACGTGGCCCAAGGCAGGGGAACCACCCTCGCAGCACCCAGTCAGGGAAGGCCGGCCACCCTCCACACTGTTACGGGAGAGGCCTAGAGAAAGACACGATAGACAGGACCCTGGTACCTGATGTGAAAGTTCACCCGTTAGTCGCCGAACAAGACCCCAGGCTCGCTCTGCGATTGGTTGGATTTAAAGGTGCTCTAAACGTTGTAATTGGATCCCGCCAAAAGTAACGAATAGTCTAGACAATGTGTGTGGTCAAACCCGCTGTCGATGATGTTGAATAATTACGATTGGATCACTGTTCCCAGGCCACAACTTCTGCACCTCCCCCGTCACAGACCCCACAAAAACCCTACTCTGCCCTTGCTCGGGGCTCCCAGCACCGACCCACGCGCTGGTGAGGTCTGGGGGCCCGAGCTCGAGCCCGGGATGAAGCCCTGTGCCTCTGCATGCGTGACGCGGGCTCCCCGGTGGTCTTGGGATTTTGGGGAGATGGCGATCTGGGCATAACAATGGTTTTGCTTTGATTGCATCAGGATTTGGACTTATAAACCTTTAGGCAACCTGTCGGTCCCACCTGAACTCCCAAAAATGGTCATAGAGAAAACTGTGACGGTGTCTCTTTCTTAGATTAACCTCAACAGATCCTTGCAGTCGACTGAGGTATTTCATCTAAAGTCTTTTTTTTCTTTAATCTTTTTTTCCTCTTACGCTTATTTATTTTGAGAAAGGGAGAAAGACTCTGAGCAGAAGGGGAGCGGGGTGAAGAGAAGCCCAGCAAGCTCTGGCCGTCCGCACGGAGGCCAGTGCAGGGCCTGCTCTCAGGGACCCTGCGAGATCAGGACCTGAGCTGAGATCAAGGGCCAGAGGCTCAACTGGCTGAGCCACTGGGCGCCCCTTTCATCTAAATTCTTAAAATTAATCCTGCAATGGTTTCCCCTTCTGCGTGAGGATTTCAGGGTGCTGTTTGCCTATCAATGGCCTCTGCAGGTGGTTAAGTGCTATTTCCTTGGGGGGCGGGGATGGGGGGCAGAAAGCTTCCTGAGAGCAGGGAGGGTGCTTGGTGCTTTTTCGTCTCCATTTCTTACAACAGAAAACCCATCTTACAACAGAAAACCCAATGACTAAGAGAGATGGAGACTCAATATGCATGAGTAAGGAGAATTGTTCTTCTCTTCAATCCAAGACCTGATCTTCTATTTCCTTCCTTTCTGGAAGGACTTGGTTGTGTAGTATGTCTATATATGAACTAAGGTCACCGTATCTTAAAAGGAGAAAACTGGATAGAAAATGAGATGCATTTTGTGCATGGTTTTAAGCCTTAACGCTGTACATTTAAAAATAAAGCACCACACTGTGCTTTCCTTACCACTTCCTTCCTCGAGCTACAAAGGAGCACAGTTTTGTCCATAATACTTCAGATAATGCTTATTTCCCTCAAGAACTGAAAAGGTTTACTTGCACACTCCTTCAGCATTAGTTACCAATATGAAGCCATTTCAGCTGTCTATGAAGTTTTAAAATGTTAAGCGTGAGAAACAAAAGATAAATGTATTACTAGGTATTAAAAGTAAGTGTTTTGGGCTTTTTTTGGGGGGGGCTTTTAAAAACAGCAAAAGTGAAAGAAATCCACATAGGCTGAACCACACACACACATACACACACATAAAATCTGATCCTTTTTTATAACTTAGGACCTCCTCTCATCTTTATGTTTCTTGAATCATCAGCTATTTGTCAAAATGCCAAAGGCAACATTATGTATAGGAGAGATATTAATTTTAACCTTAATTCAGCCAAGAAGAGCCATGTGAGCCAAATGTGTATTTCATGCAGCCCACACAAATTTTCTGAAATATTAGAACCATAGGAAAGCATCACGGTATGTGTTTCCTAAAATCAAACAAAATACCGCTTAATATCTATAAATCAAAAACTCCCATCTTTAATGACAGTCTCTCCTAATATAGAAAAAAAAAAAAGACTTCACAGGCAACATCAAATATGGCGATCATCTGTTTTTATGAATATCTAAAATCTAAAAATAATTTTATTATATAAGAAAAGAGAGGAATTACTAGGTTTGATGGCTCACATAGGTCTTTTCTGACTGGGTCAAAACATGTTTTCGTATTTTGACTCTAAGTATTGTTTCTTTCTCTCTACTTAAAAAAAAATGCATTTAAAACATACACAGAGGAGAAAAGGTACTCGGCTGAGTCAATAAAAAGTATTTGAATTTCTGGGTGAAAACTGAACCATGGAATAAGTTCTAAATGCTGGGTTTAGTCAGACAAAGTTCTCCTGATTTGGATGTGTGTCCTCAATGCCTTTGCATAGTGCCCAGTGAACACAGTAAGTGCACAGTGAATATTTATTGACAAGAAGGACCACTGAACATTGTGGGTTCTATGTTCCTTTGGGTCCTTCCATTTACCTCCATACCAATGACACTATCTTAGTTCTGGTCCTCATCATCTCTGGTCTATTTTCTATATGAGCCTACTAGCTTGTCTCTGGGGGCGCAGTCATGTTTTCTCTTCTTCATTCTCCCCAATACAACCTTGGTTTTTTTTCTAAAGTGAAACTAGATCATAATAATAGCTGACGCTTATCAATCCCTAGTATGCACTGAGTTCTTTACATCCATTGTGTGATTAAATTCTTTCATCACAGTAATAAGAAGGCATTCGTGTTCCTCATTCTGGAGATGAGTATACTGAGGCACAGAGAAGTGGAGCTGGCGGGCCAAGTTCAGCTTGGCTATTGGTGTCTACCTTTAAGTGATGTTACGCCACTGGATGTGTTAGGATGACTAATGATCTCAGTTTTTCCGAAACTGTCTTGGTTTAGCACCGAAAGTCTGGTGTCATAAGAAACCCCTCAACTATGACAGTTGGTCACCCTAAGTATAGTATAAGGACTTAATGATAGTGTACTTTGCTCTCCTTCCCCTCCCAGTTTTTGTGCTACTTTCTTTTTCTTTTACTTTACTTTAACTTTACATTTTACTTTTCTGTATGGCATGAAGCCCATACTATATTGCTAATATTTTTGTTTAAGCAGTCAATTATTCTTAAAAGAGACTTAAATAATGGAAAAATCTTATATATTTTCTCTGCTCATCAATCCTTTGTGTAGATTCAGATTTCCATCTGGTATTCTTTTTGTTCTGCCTAAAGGATTTCCTTTAATATTTTTTTTTTATAGTGTGAGCCTGCTGGTAATGACTATTTCAGCTTTCGTATATCTGAAATGTCTTTATTTTTATTTCATCTTTGAAAGAAAATGAAATTGAAAGAAATAGAATTATAGAATCACAGTGCTTTCTTTTAGGATTCTAAAACATTTGCTCTATAGAATCTTGCGTGCCTCATTTCCTTTGTTTTTCTCCAGTTTTATTGACATATAACATTGGATTAGTGCAAACTATACAATATGATGATTTCATATACATTGTCAAACGATGACCACAATAAGCTTAGTTAACATTAGTCACCTCACCTAGCTGCAATTTTTATTTCTTTTGATGAGAACTTTTAAAGTCTACTTTCTTAGCATCTTTCTTTCTTTTTTTAATGTTTATTTTTTTGAGAGAGAGAGCATGAGTGGGGAAGGGTAGAGAGAGAGGGAGGCAGAGAATCTGAAGCAGACTCTGCGCTGTCAGTGAAGAGCCCAGTGTGGGGTTCAAGCCCATGAACTGTGAGATCACAACCTGAGCCAAAGTTGGGTGTTCAACCGACTGAGCCACCCAGACACCCTACTTCCTTACTATCTTTCTAATTTTTTTAATGTTTATTTATTTTTTGAGAGAGAGAGAAGGGAGAACAGAGAGAGAGAAAGAGAAACAGAATTCAAAGCAGGCTCCAGGCTCCAAGCTGTCAGCTCAGAGCTTGAGTGGGGGCTCAAACTAAAAAACTGTGAGGTCGCGACCTGAGCTGAAGTCGGATGCTTAACCAACTGAGCCACCAAGGTGCCCCATTCCTTACCTTCTATCTTTCAAATATGCAGTACAGTATACTAACTGTAGTCACCATTCTGTGCATTATATCTACAAAAACTTATTTATCTTATAACTTTCTAGTTTTGTATCTTTTGACAAACTTCACCCACCCAATACTCCCCAAGCTCTGGCAAATATGAGTTCTTTTTTTTTCGTTTGTTTTTAATTCCACATATAAGTGAGATTATATAGTATTTGCTTACTTTTTTACTTAGCACTATGCCTTTGAGGTCCATCCATGGTACTGTAAATGGCAGGACTTCCCCGTTTTTCATGGCTGAATAATATTTATTTATCTATTCATCCATTGGACACTCAAGTTGTTTCCACATCTTGGCGATTGTAAATAACACTACAGAGAACACAGTGGTGCAGATATCTTTTTGAGATAATGTTTTCATTTTCTTCAGGTAAATACCCAGAAGTGGATCATATGGTAGTTTTATTTTACATTTTTTGGTAGAAACTCCATACTGTTTTCCACACTTGTTACACCAATTTACACTCCAACTAACAGTGCATACAAATTCCCTTCTCTCCATCTTCCCGCATGCTTGCTACTTCTTGTCTCTTTGGTAATAGCCATTATAACAGGTGGAGATGATATATCTCATTGTGGCTTTGATTTACATCTCTCAAAAGATGTTGAACACCTCTTCGTGTAGCAGTTGGCCATTTGCATGTCTTCTTTGGAAAATGTTTATTCAAGTCTTCTGCTCATTTTGCTATTGGATTCTTTTTTTTTTCGGTTATTGAATAGTATGAGTTCTTTATATATTTTTAATGTTAATCTCTTACCATGTGTATGATTTACAAAGATTTTCCCTTAACCTGTAGGTTATCTTTTCATTTTGTTGCTGGTTTTCTTTGCTGTCCAGGAGCTTTTTAGTTTGATATAGTCCCATTTGCTTATTTTTACTTTTCTTGGCTTTGCTTCTAATGTCAAGTCCAAAAAAATCATTGCCAAGAACAGTGTCTAGGACCCTCTATGTTTTCTTCTAGGAGCTCTATGGTTTCAGATCTTATGTTCAAGTCTTTAATCTATTTTGAGTGTATTTTTGTTTATTTTATTAAGTTTATTTACTTATTTTGAATGAATGGGAGAGAGAGAGAGAGAGAGAGAGAGAGAGAGTTTAATCCCAAGCAGACGTCTTGCTGTCAACACAGAGCCTGACATGAGGCTCGATCTCATGAACCACAAGATCATGACCTGAGCCAAAATCCAGAGTCTGACACTGGGTCACTCAGGTGCCCCTTGAGTTGATTTTTGTGTAAGATGTAAGATAAGCATTCAGTTTCATTCTTTTGTATGTAGCTGTCCAGTTTTTCCAACACTGCTTATGGAAAAGATTCTTTCTCCATTGTATATTGGCTCCTTTATTATAAATTAATTGACCGTATATGCATGGATTTATTTCTGGTCTCTTTATTCTATTCCTTTGATCTAAGTCTTTTATACCAGCACCAACTGTTTTAATTATCGTAGCTTTGTAATATAGTTTGAAGTCAGAGTGTGAAGCCTCCAGCTTTATTCTTTTTCTCAAGATTGCTTTCACTGTTTGGGATCTTTCATGGCTCTATACACATTTTAGGATTCTTTATTCTATTTCTGTGAAAAAAATGCCATTGGAATTTTGATAGGGATTGCATTGAATCTGTAGGTAATTTTTTTATTAGATGGATGACATTGCAAATTTTGTTTTCTTGGGTGTTGGTTTTCTTTAATTCTTATAAGTGTTCTTGTGTGTTTGTTTGTTTCTGGGACACAGTTCAGTTACATGGAGACAGTTTGATCCTTTCTTGATTTTAATGTGTCAGGTAGGATTAGGGCTATGTCCAGTCTAGTGATAATTTCCCCCATTACTCAGGCAAGACTCTTTTGGGGACTCTACTCCAAGTCTCATGAATTATAAAGTCTTCCTGTCTGGCTGATGGGTATAGGCACTATTCTTTGGCAGACTATAAATGCTGGTCACCATACGTCTGATCTTTTGGATGGTTCTTTTCCCAGCCTCTGATAGTTTCCTTTTTTTGCATGTCTTGATCTAAGCTTAACTGAATATGTAAGTGGGACCCTTTATAAATCACTCTTTGTGCAGCCTTCTCTTCTCCAGTACTGTTCTGTGAACAATAGCTGCCTCTAGCTGCCTCAGTCTCCCCAGACCTTCGGCTTTATCTCCTAAATCCAGCAAGTCCTCTGAGTTCCACTTGGATCGCCTCAGGTAGCACAGCTGCCTGAAAACTCTCTCAAGGAATTTACTGGGACAATTGTAGGATGACCTAATTTTCTTTTTTTCTCAACGATGCTAGGGTCTTAATGGCCATTATTTCACATATATATTTGTTTATCAGCTGTTTCAGGTGGAGAATAAGTCTGGTCCCTGCTCCTCCATTTTAGCTGTAAGTCTGAGTCCCAACATGTTGAATACATGATCATAAAATATTCTACTCTCATGTTGCTCCACATATTAAGACATAAATTTAGTGTGACTCTTTACATGTTTCTGAGCTTAATCCAAAATTGTTTTAATTTAGTCAGGCCACAAAACTTATTTTTTTCCTTATGTAGACACGCTATAACTAAAAGAACTAAAACTGAGATGATTCACTGCAAAGATTAGCTACTTAGGATCAGGATAAGCAAAATCGTTCTCGGTGTTCTTATTTATGTCCATTTTACCAGTTGCTTCACTGGCATTCTGAAATAACTGGATTTAATTGTGCAAAAACATTTTAGGCCATCTGTCTAAGCGTGATCTAGTTAGATAATAAAACAATAACTCTCTGGATGGCTAATATCCATTCACATGGATAAAATTTTATGACCTATGTAATTCAACTTATTTGAGTTCAGCCAACATTTACTGGGTACAATCTATGTGCCAGACACTGAGCTAACTCCAGAGATACAGATGAATCATAAAGAGCCTCTGCCCTAGAGGAGCTTGCAGGGAGGCAGAACTGATACCTGAGTTGACAATGTGATAAGTGCTATAATTACACTAATTGTGAGTTTCGGTGAGAGCCCTGACATGGAGCAACTCGCACAGCTCTGGAGGGTGTGATGGCTGTGGTTGAGAAGGGGCAGCTGATGCTGGTTCAATGGGTTGCCTGCTCCCTTCTCCTTCTTCCTTGCTGGAAGAGTCCTGAGTTGGTGATGTTATTCATTGTCCCTCTGCCTGGTGGGCCCAGGAAGTGAATGTTCACAAAGCCTAAGCCAATCATTGTCTGATACTGTGCTTCTATGCTTACTTCCAATATTGGTTTAGGTGAGGGCATGTGACACAGCCCTGGAAAGGGAGGCACAAAGGTGATTCTACAGATGAGACTCTGAACAGGCTTTTTTCTTGGTAGGAGGAGACATGCCAGGAAAAACTTTTTTCCTGGCTTTGATCACAATTATGTGACAACATCACGTCTGAGTGGTGACATCCACGTTGTGATGAAAGAACAGCCTGAGAGTGAGCTCCTCTAGGCTAAGGATAGAAGAACAGAGACAGGAAAGTTTGGTTTTTTTAATAACATAGTGTTGCTGAACTACAAACCTGGATTCTTCTATCTTTATCATTTTTTCTTTTTGTTATATGAGATACCACGTCCTTCTTATTGAAGCCACTTAACGTGGAGCTCAAAGTATCCTAACTGGGGTGCCTGGGTGGCTCAGTCGGTTAAGCGTCTGACTTCAGCTCAGATCATTATCTAATGGTTTGTGGGTTCGACCCCGCGTCGGGCTCTGTGCTGACAGCTAGCTCACTGCTTCAGATTTTGTATCTCCTTCTCTCTCTGACCCTCCCCTGCTCATGCTGTCTCTCTCTCTCTCTATCTCTCAAAAATAAATAAAACATTATAAAAAATGTAAAAAAACCAAAGTGTCCTAACTGATGTAAAAAAAGTGAAGCTTGAGTAATGTCTTAAAAGGCCAAGGATATTCATCCCTGGGAGTTAGTTGAAGGCAGAAGAGTTAAGAGAAGGCCACCCGCGGCAGAGGGAAGGGCTTGTGCAGAATCTTAGGGACACAAAGCGACATGGAGTGCTTGAGAAAGGATGGGCAGTTCTGTACTGTATGGTTGTGTTAATTCAGATCTTCTCACTTGGGTAGACTATCTTTGGCACATACTGGGTATCCAATTACTACGTATTGCCTGATTGCTTTTACAAGCAACTATTTATTATTTTATTACTTTTTTAAAAGTTTATTTATTTTGAGAGAGAGAGAGAAAGCATGTGCACAAGCAGGGGAGGGACAGAGAAAGAGGAAAGAGAGAATCTCAAGCAGGCTCCACACTGGCAGTACTGAGCCCCACGTGGGGCTCAATCTCACAAACTGAGATCATGACCTGAGCTGAGATCAAGAGTTGGGTGCTTAATTGGCTGAGCCACCCAGGTGCCCCCAAGCAATGAAAAAAATTATATTAAGTTCAGCCAAGAAAGTCTAGTGACGTGCCAATGATTGTTCAGGCACGTATGGTAGAATCTGTACTCTTGTCTGTAGCAATACCCATCCCAACCCCCTTCTAAAATGCTGAACACGGGGCGCCTGGGTGGCTTAGTCGGTTGAGCGTCCGACTTTCGCTTAGGTCATGATCTCGCAGTTCGTGGGTTCGAGCCCCGCGTCGGGCTCTGTGCTGACTGCCAGCTCAGAGCCTGGAGCCTGTTTCAGTCTGTGACTCCCTCTCTCTCTGACCCTCCCCTGCTCATGCTGTCTCTCTCTCTCTCCTCTAGAAATAAATAAAAATTTAAAAAAAAAAAAAATTTAAAATGCTGAACACTACACTTCCCAGACTTCCTTGAGAAGGCTGTGATTTCTTTCCATCTACTACATAAGATCACTCAAGACTTTGAGTTAAAAAGGCATCCTGGTGGGGAGAGAAGCAGAACATGAGGCATTCATGTTACATGTGGGAATGTGGCAGAGGTGACATGGGCACCGATCTGGCCGCTCCAGTGTCTCCAGGCCTGTGGGAGGAGCAGCAATCATCTTGGAAGCGCACAACAATGGTGCTGTAGTGGGAATTCTTCCTGGAAGCTCGGCGCGAGTCTCGTTCTTCTGCCCTCTCCTAAATTGTTATGTCATCTGTATTCTTTATTCGATTCTGCTTGTATAAGCTAGCTACAGTGGGTTCTGGGCCTGCATCTCGGAACCCTGGCTAATAGGGCATGTGAGGCAGAGCTCTGGAGCTCAGAGACCTCAGGCACTAATGGAACATATCAGACTCCTTTTGCTCTGGGATTACAAGATTACGATTTATATTGCAATTAATACTTTCTACAGCACTTTTAAAGGGCTTTTAAAAGGGCTTCTGTGACATTTATAGGACTTTTATTATGTGTTCTCCCGACAGATGAGGAAATTGAGGCCCCTGGGAAGTTCAGTGAGACAGAAATAGAAGTTAGTGATCGTTGGGACTAGAATTCATGTCTTATAACCCCTGATCCAGTGCCTTTCCCTCTAAGTGGCCATTCGGAGAATGGGATGTTCTATAGGGAACCTTATTGGAAATACACTTTTGCATTAATGAAAATTGTATGGTCAGGCTTTCTTTTTTTTTTTTTTTTTTTTAAATAACAACATATATTTTATTCCAAGTTCCATTAAGTTAAAGAGAAACAGGTTTACTATTTTCATATAATTAACAAATGAATGTATATTTTTATATATTTAGGCACACATAAATCCTTGTGAAAAAAGCTAGGAGAACATTATAAAAAGGAAATATCAATAATGCTATTTTCTATTTGAATAAGAATTTTAGCTAATCTTTCTCTTACTTCTTAAGTATTTTGTCTTAAAAGGATATTCTTTACTATGGATAGTAGATGGCTATTTTATTTTATTTTATTTTTTATTTTTATTTTTTTTACAGGTCAGGCTTTCCTACCAGAAATGCTGGACCTGCTGACACAAAAGTGAAAAAACTCTGTGGCCCATTACTAGTCCTTGGAACCTTTGAATCTTGCCTCATTTTAAGAGCGTACTTAATGGGAACCCATCAGCTACATGAGAAGTATGTCGAGAGGTCCCATCACTTCCTCCACGACCTTCGTAGAGATCGTTCCGCGGCTCCGGAAGTGTAATGGAAACACTTCTATTGACAAGGAAAAAGGAAAAATGGCTCTAAAAGTTCAAACAAATTCGTAATGTAGGTTTGATGAGGATATACAAACGTTGTGGCAATACAGTTTCTAATTACACGCTATCTTAATGCAGACTTTCAAGGAAAACACGGCTCAATTTTTCATACCGTGTTTTTGCTTCTTCAACAAAGGGGTATTAAATGTTTTCCCCGCAATTGCTAGAGGTGTGAAAGATAGCTATAATAAGTGTCAACAGTAGGAGAAAAATGTGGGCTGCATGAAAAGAGGATACACAGGCGTGCACGATCTGAATTCAGCAGGCCAATCTGGTGCTTTGCCAACTAACCACATTTACCTATTCTGACACCTATTGGAACTGCAGAGAGATGTCTTTTGCTGGAAGGTAAACACTATATAGTTGACTGCTCCTTTTCTATTAAAAGGCAGATTAGGAAGACTAGCAATTGACTTTCCCCTTCTCTATGTTATCAGATTCTCCACTTTCTACCACTTCCTACCATTTCTTCTTCTTTCTTTTCCTTCTCCCTTTCCATGAATGAGATTCATGAATGATGAATGAAGTAAGACTCTTGCTCAGGGCAGGTGAGGAATACTGCTGACACTCTAATAGTCGCATATATATGAATATATGAGAAGTCAAGGCAACATCATTATGGGTGCATACATTAACTGCATGTCTTGGTGTCTTCTGACCTTTGCTACCAGCAACATTTTTCGTGTCGTGGATTGTGGAATATTAGCTAGCATATACTGAGACTCACCCTAGTTCAGATGCTGTCCTAAGTATGCATTTTCTCATTAAATTTTCACAATAGCTTCTGTGATAGTTACTATCATTATCACTATCATTTGAAGAATCTACGAATTCAAGGATTTAGTGACTTGACTGAGATCATAAAGTTAGATAAGGGGCTTCAGAGTTGTGGAGTCACCATATCTGTGTTCTCTGACACAAAACTGTATTTACTATTCTAACCTTACTAGCAAATCGGTTCCCAATGAATTCAGTCAAGTTGCAGGATACAAACTCAACCTACCCAAATCTGTTACATTTCTATACACTAATAAGAAACTATCTGAAAGGGAGAGAAAGTAATCCCATTTATAATAGCATCAAAAGCAATAAAATCCTTAGACAAAAATTTAACCAAAGAGGTGAAATACCCGTATACTCTAAGACACCAGTGAAAGAAACCAAAGGAGAAACAATTGCATGGAAAGATATCCTGTGTTCTTGATTGGAGAAGGTAACATTGTGAAAATGTTCACATTACCCAAAGTGATCTACAGATTCATTGCAATCCCTATCAAAATTCCAATGGCATTTTTCACATAAATAAATAGAACAAACAATCCTAAAATTTGTATGGAACCACAAAAGACCCCGAGTAACCAAAGCAATCCTCAGAAAAAGAACAAAGCTGGAAGTATCACACTTTGGGTTTCAAACTATATTAAAAAGCTGTAATAACCAAAACAGTATGGTACTATAGAAAAAACAGGCTCATAGACCAGTGGAACACATTAGAGAGCCCAGAAATAAACCTATGTAAATATGGTCAACTAATTTTTAAGAAGGACTCTAAGAATACCCAATGGAGAAAGGATAGTCTCTTCAATAAGAGGTACTGGGAAAAATGGAAAAAATAGCCAGGAGTAAACTGGATCCTTCTCTTACAGCACTTACAAAGCTTAACTTGACGTGGATTAATGGCAAACGTAAGATCTAAAACCCTGAAACTCCTAGAAGAAAATATAAGGAAAAACCTCCTTAACATTGGATTTGGCAATTATTTCTTGGATAAGATACCCCAAACACAGGCAACAAAAACTAAAATAAACAAGTGGAGCTACATCAAACTAAGAGCTTCTGCACAGAAAAGACAACAATCAAAAAATTGAAACAACAACCCACTGAATGCGGGGAAAAGATTTGCAAACCGTATATCTGATAAGGGATTATATCTAAAATACATAAAGAACTCATACAAATCTCCATAGCAAAAACGAAAACTAATTCATTTAAAAATGGGAAAAGGTTAAGTTCCTCCTAATCCTCCTATACGTACAAACATATGATATTTGTCCTTCTCTGCCTGACTTATTTCGCTCAGCATAACACCCTCAAGGTCCATCCATGTTGCTACACATGGCCAAATTTCATTCTTTCTCATTGCCATGTAGTATTCCATGGTATAGATAAACCACATCTTCTTGATCCATTCGTCCGTTGATGGACACTTAGGCTCTTTCCATGTTTTGGCTATTGTGGAGAGTGCTGCTATGAACATTGGGGTACATGTGCTCCTATGCCTCAGCATTTCTATATCCCTTGGGTAAATTCCTAGCAGTGCTATTGCTGGGTCATAGGGGAGTTGTACTGTTAATTTTTTGAGGAACCTCCACACTGTTTTCCAGAGGGGCTGTACCAGTTTACATTCCCACCAACAGTGTAAGAGGGAAATGGTGGGGGAAAGGGAGAGGCAAACCATGAGAGACTCTTGAATGCTGACAAAAACTGAGAACTGATGGATGTAGGGGGGAGGGGGGATGGGCATGGAGGAGGGCACTCATGGGGATGAGCACTGGGTGTTATGTGGAAACTAATTTGACAATAAACTATTTGTAAAAAAATAAAAATAATAATAAAAGCAAAAAAAAAAGTGAGAAAAGGACCTGAGTAAATATTTTTCCAAAGAAGACATACAAATGACCACAAGTACACAAGAAAGTGCTGAACACCACTAGTCATCAGAGAAATACAAGTCAAATCACATCACAATGAAATATCACCTCACACCTGATAGGATGGCTATTTTGTCAAAAACACAAGAGATAACAATTGTTGGCGATAGTGTGGGGAGTGCTGGTGGGAATGGAGATTGGTATAGCCATCATGGAAAATAGCATTTAGCCTCAAGAAAGAAGGAAGTCTTCCTATTTGCAGCAACATGAATGGAACTTGAGGGCATGATGCTGAACCGAAATAAGTCAGACAAAGAAAGGCAAATACTGGATGGTATCACTTATATGTGGAATAAAAAAAAAGCCAAGTTTACTATAGAAACAAGGAATGGAATGGTGATTGCTACGGGATGGGTCAGGGGATGTCTATGGAGATGTAGGTCAAAGGGTATAAACTTTCAGTCATAAAAAGAATGAATTCTGAGAATCTAATGTACAGCATAATGACTATCATTAATACTATGGAATTATATACTAAAAAGTTGTTGAGAGCAGATCCTAAGCGTCCTTTCCCTTGCCCCCTCCCCCCCGCAATGACCTATGTGAAGTGATGAATGTATTAATTTTCTTGGTCTTGTTAATCAGTCCACAATGTATACATACAATCAGTCCACAATGATATATCAAATCATCATATTGTACAACTTTGTTGAGTATTCCTCAATAAAGTTGGGGAAGAAAAATTCAAAACACCAAATTGGCTCCAGTTAACTTCTTATTCATCAACAATAACTGTCATTCCTGGGGAGGAGTAAATGACATAACAGGTATCAATGTGTTTTGACAATTGTAAAGCATGCACTCATTCATTTCTTTCTCAAATATTATTTATTGAAGGCTTATGTCATAGATTCACAAAAGGAAAGACAGAGCTCCTGTAGAGGAGGAACGGTTAGCTTGAGGAGGAGATGGGTGTGTGACTCAACAGTTACAAAGAGAGCAGTGCTATGGAAGTTGTTGTATTAGGTATAACGGGAGCTTACAAATGCTTGTAGAAGACAGGAAAGACCTCACAGAGATGGCAACATCTGAGCAAGATTTGAAAGAGAAATAGAATGTTGTCACTGTGCATAACAAGGCAAAGCATGGCTTATGTTTGGGGAACGACAATTACTTGAGCACTACAGGGAGCTAAGCAGTAGTTAGGTATGGGTCTGGGGTGAAATGAGGCTGGATAGGTAGATAAGGGCCAGATCACAAAAGGCCTTGCAAGGGACACAAAGGAGTAGTCTTTTTTTTTTTTTTTTTTTTTTTTTTTACAATTTAAAAAAATGTTTACTCATTTATCTGAAAGAGAGTATAAGTGGGGAAGGGGTGCGAGAGAGAGGGGGAGAGAGGATCCCAAGTGGACTCTGCACTGACAGCAGCAAGCGTGATGTGATGCTCAAACTCAGGAACGGTGAGATCATGACCTGAACCCAAGTCATATGCTCAACTGACTAAGCCACCCAGGCACTGCTATAATTTCTTTTTTATTAAAATGTACATAACACATGATTTACCAGCTTAACCATCTGTAAGTGCGTACTTCAGTGTATTCATCCTGTTGTGCGGCCGTCACCACCCTCCTTCTCCACAACTTCTCCTCTTGCCAAACTGAAACTCCAGACCCATTAAACACTAACTCCCTATTCTCATTCTCTCTTCCTCCAACTCCTGACAACCACCGTTCTACTTTGAGTCTCTAATGATTTAGACAACATTCAATGCTTCATGTAAGTGGCATCATACAGTATTTGTCCCTTTTGTGACTGGCTTATTTCATTTAGCATAATGTCCTCAAGCTTCATCCTTGTTGTAGCCTGTGAAAGAGTTTCATTTCTTTTAATGGCTGAGTGATATTCCATTGTATGTATATAGAACATTTTGCTTTCCATTCATCCAGCAATCAACACTTGGGATGCTTTCATGTCCCGTTGTGAATAGTGCTGCTGTGAACATGGGTGTACAAATACCTTTTCAAGACCCTTCTTTCAATCCTTTTGGGTATATCCCCAGATGTGGAATTGCTGGATCATTTGGTAATTCTATTTTTTGTTTTTTGAGGGATCGCCATGCTGTTTTCCTCAGTGGTTGCACCATTTCACGTGCCCACCAACAGTGCACAAGGGTGAGGAGTATCCATTTTCATCTCCTCGGTGAAGGAGTCACATAAAACACTGTGACTAGAACTTTGGTCATGTGTAGATGCTCTCAGACACTGACAGTGGAGGATGTAGGAGAAGATTAGAGCCGGAGAGACTAGGGAGGGGCAGTGAGGATGGGGAGAAGACGACTTTCCTGAGCGCCATTTAGGCTGTAATTTCCAGGGATGGGTGTTTCATCGATGAGTAAAAGACAGCGGGAGGAATCTGGCATGACTCCGAAAGGTTCTAACTCCAATGAGTGGTTCAATGGTGTGCTGACGCCATCAACAAAGGGAGGCAAAGGAGGATGGGGAGAAGGTTTCAGGCCACTGAGTTCCGACTGAAGAATATTGGGCATGAAAATCCAAAGGGATATCCAGGAAGAAATACCTGGTCCTCAGGTAGCCCTAAGATACCATTCACTCACCATTTCGAATGACCTCTCTACTTATGGGTATTCTGAATGAGCTGTTCTTTGAGGGCAGATTGGTTAAATGTAAATGTCTAACCTACCGAAACATCCAACAAACAGTAGTTGATCAATGATTATTTTTTGAATAAATATATGACCCTGAACATAAGAACATGGCCTAAGGTGAATATGAACCTTTGAAAGTCAGCCAGCAGTTACGGGAAGCTTTCTGTCTCAGTTTCACAGCAGAAGCAGATGGACTTAATGGAACATAATGTAATCACTTACAAAGGTGTGAGCATGGTTGGGGAAGCCAAGCAGAGCAGACTCCGAGGCCTGAAGGGGCAAAGGAGGACATAGTTTGACCAGAGCTGTAAGGACGGGAGTGGTGGAGGGGGAGTGGTCTGGCAAGAGTCGTAGTTATAAAGGTAATGACCCTGCTAGCTCTGGAGTGCCAAAACAAAGAGAGAGGAGATGGAGAAATATCCCAGCCTCTTTTCTCTTGTCCTCTGATCTACTGCTGATGCCACTAATTGGTGGAATCCATTGGAAGATAAGGAGGCCTCAGCGATACAGTCCATAGGAGTCACTTTCTTTGTGAACCATGCAGAGTAGGAAGAAACGTGCCGTAGTAGAGGCTCTGGTAAGATTTGGCTTAGCTCCCAAAGCAGGTAATGGTTGGCTTCATTCCTGAACACTTATTTGGGATCATTAGCCCTGAATTTCCATAAGCAGCCAGCTTCCGCAAATACACTTCCTTTTGGGGGCTGTCTCTTTCTGAGCCCTGCACACATTCTTTCTTGTGGCACTGGATGTCTCGTGCATGTCTTCATATATTTGACCTCGTCAGATAGGAGCCAAGACAAAGACATCCCGTTAGATGTTTGACCTCCTGGGAAATAAGAACCACTTTCTTCCTTTGAGATGGATTTCTTGTTCAGAACTAACCCTCCCTCCTAGGAGCAGATTCTGATTTTAAACATTCTCCCCTGTGCTAGATACCCACCCTGAGCTAAACAAACAGGGCTTCCCTGGGACTCGGCCAGGGCAAGGCATAGGCTCGGACCCAGTTCTGTTCACTAGATCTGTCCACCTGGGAGTGGGGGAAAATCCCTCTCTGGTACTTTTTGTGTCCCCTCATCTTCTCCAATTCTTCCCCCTCTGGATGGTAAGTAACAAGAATTTGAAATCGGGACATCAGAGAACGTTCAGCTTTTGGCTAATTATTGGGTTGATGTCAGTACCCAGAGTGGCTTTTCACATCTCAGGGACAATAAATGTTTGTCACCGTGCTCCTCTTACACAGCAACGGAACACCCTTGAGAGCATGCCTTTCCCTGCTATTGTGCTCCTCTCCCCTCCTAAATTGTTCACCGTTTCAGACACTTCCCTGAGAACAATAACAGAGCCTCTCTGTAATAAGGCAATTCTTAGGAGGGTTGTTATACCAGATTAGACAGCCACCTCTCACTTTGTTTAATTTTGTAGTTATTCAACACTGAAGAGAAGTTTCCTGCTCCTCTTTCATATTGATTAAGCATAGCATAATTAAGGGAGAATAAAAGGTAGCTGACTTATCCAATTTATGTTTAATTTTATCTAAACTACACATTCACAATGGTAAGATAGAAGAGAAGATGAAAGTATATATATTTGTTATAGATATTTGTTATATATATATATATAAAACAAAAACAGAAGATGAAAGTATATATATATATTTGTTATATACGTGTGTGTGTGTGTGTGTGTGTGTATATGTATATATATATATATATATACACCAAAAACATAATACTTTGGAGCACAAGTCTTGAGGCTTAACTCATTCTTTTCTCAAGAGCCCATCTAACAAAGCTGGATAGGCAATGGAATTCAATCACATTGAGTGAGCTTAGAGTGTCTCTGTACCCTTTCTCCATACTGGGTTTAGATACTGTTTGATTGACTGCCTGTCCTGTGGAATGAAGATGCTATTAGATTTCACTCCTCTTAAGATATGCTCTTTCTTTATCACGAATTCCAAGGTTCACTTTCTACTATGACTTCTGGAGTAATGGTAGAATGTCACTTTCAACCCCGATGGAGCCTCTGGGTGAGTATAATATAACAAAGAGCGTAAAACAGATGCACCCCATGCCCTTAGTTTATCACAGACCACAAAATTATATGGCAGTGGGAGAAGAATTCATTGAGCTCCTGCCTAAAAATCCTTCTGGGCCAAAGAAAAAAGAGCTGCTGGTATGTTACTTTTTATTTCTTGTTTATACTTGGCCTTTTTCAGATGGCTATGACTTTGCTCCATTGGCCCAGCTGACCTCAGGGACATTGTGGGTAGCAGTAAATACTTTCCTGTGTGTTTTCTCCGCCATATGTCCAGTGGTGGTGGTAAATATATGTGGGGCATTTTGACATACCTTTAAAATAATCCACTCTTTCCATAATGGGAAAAGACAGAAAAACAGGGAACAGTACTACATTCAGCCCTAAGGCATTATTTATTTATTTTTGGGAGCGAGAGCATGAGTGAGACAGGGCAGAGAGAGAAGGAGAGAGAGAATCCCAGGCAGTCTCCACACTGGCTGTGCAGAGCCCAAAGCCAGGCTCAAACTGGTGAACTGGGAGATTATGACCTGAGCCAAAATTGAGCACCTAACTGACTGAGCCATTCAGGCACCCCAGCCCTAAGGCATTTTTAACGTCAGCTTTATAAGCAGGGAATTAGTTTCATTGAGAAGAACTATCTTTCACCGGAAGAATTTTCTAAGAACGGGGATTGTCCTACTGGAAGTTGGGAATCTAGAGTGAAAGACAGCTAACATTAGTCAGAACCTTGGAGTTGACAAACCACGACTCAGTAATGTTTCTGATGTGCCAATGTGTGTGCAGAATGAGAATGTGCCCATCTACATAGCTTCTGACATCAACCATTTTCAGGGTAATTGTAAGCATGGTTGTTTAGATCAACACATAATTCACCAATTCCAATTACCAAAATAATTGGGCCACAATGTGGTTGGCCCAGATAATTTTATCACTTGTATCAAATTGACCTTGAACTAGTGATTTGAGGAGTCTGTGATCAGCTTCTATGTCCACAAAGGAAAATACAATTGAACCGTGATGTATTCGGCTGAGCTTTATAAGCAGTGTGGTGAAGTGTTTTTAAAAATGCCCATTTGCAGAAGGACACAAAAGTTGACAGTTGTCCATATTAGTCCTGTGCAGATGCAGAGAATTACATAGTTTCCTTCAAAACCTTTAGTACTGTGATCTCTTTCTTAATTAAAATAAGCCTTCACTCAAGTCATAGTCTCTTTAGCAGTTTCCCTTTGTTTTTGTTTTTTTTCTCTGTCAGCTAAGTCAGGTTTTTAACATCTAAATTTCCCACAAATACTTTCTAATGAGTTTCATTTTTATTCTGCTTTTCCAAATCCAGAGAGAAAAGGCCTTTGTATTATTAGTATTCCTTTCAAAGAATGTGCTTTGGTTCACTTTGAATGGCCCTACATGTCCCTCCCTACCCCCAAGTTTGGGGGGAATCTGTTTGCATCTGGATTGTAACATAGACCAAATAGAATCAGTGTGTAAGAAAGAAAGAAAGAAAGAAAGAAAGAAAGAAAGAAAGAAAGAAAGAAAGAAAGAAAGAAGAAAGAAAGAAGGAAAGGAAGGAAGGAAGGAAGGATGGAAGAAAGAAAGAAAGAAAAAAAGAAAGAAAGAAAGAGAGAAAGAAAGAAAGAAAGAATGAAAGAAAGAAAGAAAGAAAAAGAAAGAAAGAAAGAAAGAAAGAAAGAAAGAAAGAAAGAAAGAAAGAAAGAAAGAAAGAAAGAAAGAATCTGTGTGTGAATACACTTAACCCCAGCGGGTCAAACTGTCTCAACCATCATCACCACCATCAGACTTCTACCATGCAGTATATGAGAGTAAGAGATTCCTAAGTAAATTAAACATATTTTTCACACATATAAGCATACTCACGACCTAGATTCTGTATGCTTTGGCAAAACCCAATACTATCAGAATGATTTCATATTAACGTTCCTCTTTTCTGCAAAATTATCTAGAGTTAATCTTACCAACGAGGCATGCATAAGAATATTGCAATCCTTCTCATGTATAATATTGTTTGGTTATATTTTAATTGTGTTATATATTTTTTGGAGGCCGAGGAGGAAGGGTGGGTATAGGAGATTTTATTTTTAGATTATAACATTTGTTCAGGGTTTTATTTTTCTATTTCTATTTCTATACTTTTCATATGAAGTATAACATTGTGAGCACCACATTCCCTGATTCCGTTCCAGCACTGATAATATTTCATCTAAGATATAGGACAGCTTTTTCTGTCTCTTGGGGATGATGTGAACCATGAATAATAAACTACTTAGTGGTTCTGGAAGGCTAAGGGCTTCTTTCCAGTTCTGCTGTCCCCCATAGGTTCTCTCCCTTGTGGAGAGGGGAAATAGGGTGAAGAATGAAAAGTTTTAAAGCAGTGACATGAAAAATCCTCAGTACTCTATTCTTGAATATCTCACAAGCTCAACATCTCTCAGCAATTTAGCATCTGTCAGCATTTTGACAACTAAGAACACGTTTGAATCCGAACCTCTGATATTTTAATATTCCTGTCATCACATTCTTAACTCACCCCTTCCCCAAATAAGCAAACCATCGTCCACGAATGCACCAATCCTGATGCTGATCTAAATGGATTTTAGGGGCGCCTGGTTGGCTTAGCCGGACGGACAGTTGAATGTTCGGCTCTTGATTTCAGCTCAGGTCATGATCTCAGGGTCATCCAAGCCTCCCGTCGGACTCCATGCTGGATGAATAGTTTGCTTAAGATCCTCTCTCTCTCTCTATGCCCCTCCCCAGGCTGTGCTCTCTCTCTCTCTCAAAAAACAAGCCAACAAACAAAATAAATGGATTTTATATTTTCTATCTTCATAATATTAATGTTGTTTTATTAAAAATTGTTTAATGTTTATTTTATTTTTTTTTTGAGAGAGAGACAGAGCACAAGCAGGGGAGGGGCAGAGAGGGAGGGAGATACAGAATCCAAAGTGGGCTCCAGGCTTTGAGCTGTCAGTGCAATACCTGACGCGGGGCTCGAATCCACAAACCATGAGATCATGACCTGAGCTGACGTTGGACGCTTAACCTACTGAGCTACCCAGGCGCCCCTTCATGTTGTTTTAATAAATGCACAAACCTGTAGCACAAAAGCCCACAAGTACAGATAAGGAAAAAGATCTGTTTCTTAATGAGGTCAAATCATAGAATTTCCTGTTCATAATCAGAGATTGCCACCGTGCCAAGTGTTTGTGCTACCTCTGATCTGGGCCAACACGGGCAAGGTCGCTTGAGACGTCTTACCCTCAGTTCTCACCTGCAAGGTAGCCTGGCCTGGGGGATAGGAATAGCTCTACTGAGAATCGTCTCTAAGCACGACAATACATCCATGTTGAGGGGGTGCATTTCCTAAATGCATAAGCTATCTTTTGGTTGCGATTATGTAACCCTCCAGGCAACAAAGGTGACGATGACCTCACTGGCACTGAGTGGTGTCAGTGCCCACTGGAGGGTGGTTACTCCACAGAGGAGTGTAGGAATCAGAGTGTAGGAACCACCGTGTTCTGAAGTCAGAGCTCATAGCAGCCTTTCGAAGCTCCTCGTGGGGCAGCCAAGCCAAAGGGCAAATGGCGAGGGGTGGGGGCAGAATCCTATGCTTGGTTAAGTCACTGATATTTTACAGGACAAGCCAGGCCAACTTAGTAAAGCTATTTGAGTATATCAGCAGTGGTTTCCAGAAAGTATTGTTACCACAGATGTTACTGCAAGATAATCAAAAGAACACATCTAATTTGGGGATGTAGAGTACTTATTTCTGTTGCTGATTCTATCATTTGAAGCTTTCAAAGCTGAAGCCTTTCATGATTAAGCACACATTATTCTCCTGGAAGATATTTCTTTTTTGGCAGATAAGATAATGGAACAGATCCACTGTTTGTCAAGAGGAGTTACTATGTCATTAAAAAGCCTTTAACACAATGTTTTTCTCCTTTCCATGCTGGTTGAAAAGATTTGAATGCAAAAGCGCAGATATAACAATAACAGTACAAAACCTAAATTGTCCATGGAAAAGCTTAAACCAACTTAAAATTTTCCATTTGCCAAATGCTCTTCAGGCAATTTAAATGTAATTCAAAGCAGGCACTCGGTAGCCACAGATGTGTGTTGCCTCAAAATGTTCTTTGTCTTGGATGCATACATTCAATTTCTTTCTAAACATAGTCTCTATTACCCCAGGAGAAAAAAATATCCAAATTCAATTACAAAATTTATATGATTAAAATATTTTTCTTTTTATTAGTCCTGAAAAAGTACTCTCCTTTACCTCAAAAAATCCTTTGTTCTGGTGTTCTTTAAAACTTAAGAGCAATGCCAGAAGGTCCTTTTGCAGTATAATAGGAGGTGAGTCAGTATCTGGGATTCTGAAGTCAAGAAAATGATCTCAAACACCGCTAACCCTGGGCACAGATACAGAGGGACTTCTATTTTTGCTGATTTGTGCACTGAGACTGTCTTGTACAGGACCATAAGTGCGCCCCAAATATCTTTCAGAAGATACTCAGTACTGCTAGGTACCACCCCAGGATATCCGCCCTCTCAAACATTGACATGCTGTCATGAATTTACAGTTTTGAAGACACTTGAATAGAGGGAGTTATAAAGGATTTCTGGGGACCTCTTGGAGGTGAATAAAGTTTCTGATTGTCATAGACCAAAATAGGTTACGGTGAGACCTTTATCTGCCATCTTTGATCTGGGTAAACACAAGTGCTATTCTCTATAGCACTCATTAATGTGAATTCTCCCTAGAAAAGTGGACTGGTGTTTGGGGTGCTGCCCTTCCCAGAGAATGCTCTAGAAAGAGTACTCACTCTTTGAGGAGATTCTCTTTTGCAGTTTCTGGTTCCTCAGCAGAGTAAAAGGGCTCCTGGAGTTTCCTAGCCACCTTCTTCTACAGTCTTCCACTGTAACTGGGAGAAGGTGGTGATTGAGATTCCAGAGTTCGGTGCTGTCTGGGGGCACGGGACACTGGCTTCTTCATGTAACTGGCATCTGTGGCTTCTCTCAGCCTCAGTTCCTCATAAGTGGTAGATCAATAGAACCCATCCCACAGGGCGGTGAGAATTAAATGAGATTAAAACTAGATTTTTAATTATTTTGAGAGAGAAAGAGAAAGCATGAGCAGGGGAGAGGCAGAGAAAGAGAGAGAGAGAGAGAGAGAGAGGCGAGACCAAGAATCCCAAGCAGGCCCCAGGCTCTGACTGTCAGCACAGAGCCCGATGTGGGGCTCGAAGTCGCAAAC
Organism: Hyaena hyaena; assembly: GCF_003009895.1. Lineage (NCBI taxonomy): Eukaryota > Metazoa > Chordata > Mammalia > Carnivora > Hyaenidae > Hyaena > Hyaena hyaena. Next base: position 138,153 of record NW_024082539.1, read on the forward strand.
CATGAGATCATGACCTGAACTGGCTGAGCCACCCAGGCGCCCCTTACAAGGAGACTTTTACATGCAAATGGTCAGCGTAATGCCTGCCATACAGTAAGGGCCCCATAAATGTGGCAGGTAGTAACAGCAGCAACATCCACAGTAGCAGTGTCGATTCCAAAATATGGAAGGGAATGCCTGAACTCTTGGGAGTTTGGCTATGGAAAATGAGTAGCAAAATACCCATGAAGTATAACAGCACACTGTTTCTTCTGTCCCAACTTGCGTGCAAGCACACTATGAGTCAGTCTGATCCACCGAGGCCAATGCTAGGCAAAAATCATCAAGTCTACCCTAGAGCTACCTCTCTTTTAGAGTCTGTCTCACATTGAGTAACGGAAAGATACTTGATAAAGCAGTAAGGTTGCAATCCATTCTCTTCCCGTGGGCCCTCTTTATAATCTTTGTATAAACATGCTAATGGCAGACATGGAAAACAAGCCTAATGCTTTTGAGGTATGTATTATCTGTACAAGACCACTTGTGGTGGGCAGCCCTGGAAACTATAACTGTATGGGGCATGGAGTCCGCATACAGAAACTATGTAACACCGAGTAGAAGATTGTCATGCCTGAGATGAAATGTTTTCTGTGTTAGTGATGCGAATACATGCATGGCTTAGAGATCTCTCATGTCAATGTGGCCAGAGCATGCCCACTATGGCAGGGAAAACCTCAGAGAGCCACATGAGGTTGGCAGGCCTCTCCCTGCTTTGACCTGTACTTTGGAAATTATTGGTAAAGCTTGATGCCTGGTGAGATCTCCAATCAATGTGTGCCTCCGCTGATCATCTGATCCTGTGTGCTGTCATGCAGAGAGCTCAGCTTTGTGGACAGTTTAATTCTGAAATCACTCAAAACACTGCAAAGGAAATATGGTGCCGGGTATATAAAAATGTCCCCTGCTCCTAATGTCTGTTGCATGCATGGATAAGCCAATGAGAGTAAATGAACAATGAATGAATGAGGACTTGTTCTTCCTACAGATACAGGAAACTCACCTGGAGACATTAAAAGAACTAAAATACCGAAGAGTGACTCTCTAATAGTGGATTTCCAGGCATCATGACTGATTGAAAGGGAGGTAAGATGATCAGGGAGCTTCTGGAACTCTTCAGACCTAGAATGTTATTTGTTAGCTAGCTGGTTTTGTATGAATTTTGGGCAGGGGGTGAGGGAAAGTTGTTTTTGTTTTTTTTTCAAAAAATATACCAAAATGAAGTTGTCTAGATTTAAGTCAAGAAATGATTTGTCTAATTATGCTTTAGCTTGAGCCTGTAGGACTTTTGCTGATTGGCCTAACTACAAACAACCTTTAAAGGGACACCGCGTGGAACAAAACAGCTTTTTACAGTGATTCACAGAGAGATCTCCTATGAGAAACTTTAGGACTTGGAAAAGCATGAATCAGCTAAGACATACAGAATATATTTTGGAATTGCAAATTCCTGGCAGTGTACAGTAAGTCAAATCTTTATACCAACAATCTTTCTTTTCTTAGAGTGGATTCTCCATTCTATGCAAATCAAGGCAGACATCAACGAATGGGATCTTGTCTGCCTAATTGGAGTAGGCTTGGAGGGAAAAAGAAGTGTTACATCTGTCCTGGGAGACAATTTTCAGAAGCCCTGGGTACTTTCTCTCTGATGGCATCAAACATGCATGATACTTGCAAACTTTTAGGCTGCAAGAGAGGGAGACAGCCACCCCAGACCTCACTAAAGACTTATGAAAGATTTATAATGTCCTATTTGTCATTACAAGGAAACCAAAGCTAAAATGACAAAGTTCTTGGGGCACCTGGGTGGCTCAGTCAGTTGGGCGTCTGCCTCTTGACTTCAGCTCAGGTCATGATTTCACAGTTCATGAGATTGAGCCCTGCATTGGGCTCTGCAGTGACAGTGCAGAGCCTGCTTGGGATTCTTTCTCTCTCCCTCTCTGCTCCTCCCCCGCTGGCTCTCTCTCTCTCTCAAAATAAATAAATAAACTTTAAAAAACAAAGTTCTTTATAAATTAGACATAAGTAAAGCAACTGAAAACCCCCAAAGAAGAAAATTCCACCACTGTATGCCATGTTCATGTGTTTTGCTCACCTTTGTACTATAGCCTTCACGTCTGGCATTGTACTTGATGTAGAGTTAGGACTCAATAAATGTTTGTCAAATAAATGTATGGAATGATCAACATACTGACCTTCTCTCTATTGCTTTACACTTCAAAATGCATGTGACCATCAAAAGCTTGCTACATCCAGTCATTCCTTCTGTTCTTGAACCTTATTATTTGAGAGCCACAATGAGAAGACACTTTTGTTTACCATTAGTGCCATATTTGCAAAAATTTTCACAACAGCACACAGGATTCTGGGCTCTGCTAGCTAACTTCAGAGTAAGGTTGTTAAGGAAAGCAATCCTGTAATTATGTTAGCAAAAATTTGTAAATAGACGAAAGCTAGCCTGCCAAAGTAGTTTTAAGAAGAGACATATTGTTGATTTGTCCCATATTTAACGACTAATATAAACAAAAAAATTCCTGCCTTTTGTCATGTGTCAGACATTCTGTCCTCTAAAATAACAGCAACTTCTTTGGAAAGCACATCTGGTTTCTGAGCTCAGCCCTGTCCATCAATAAAACAGATGGTTTTGAAAGAGAGACCAGAAGGCGGGACCGGGGATTAAGCTACAGGCATTTTTCCAAGTAGAATTTCCTTCTTGGTAATTTGAAGCTTGAGATATTCCCTGAATATTGAAACTATTTCATGAGTCTATAATGTGAGGTCAAATACTAAAACAGAAATAGTGAGAACACAGATTGGCTGTCTATATTAAATCCTTAAATTCATAATTCGGGTTGCTGAATGAGTGATGTTAGTGGCATGCTAGAAGATAAGAAAAAGTGTCATAAAAATGCATAGGTCAAAAATTACACTTTCCCGCCTCAACCTTTGGGTAAATGGCTTAACATCTCTGGTTGTTGTATCCTCATCTTCAAAGTTCAAGTTTAGGCAGGTGACTCCTAATACAAGTTTCTTACATTAGCCTTAGAATTCTTGACTTATACTCCATTGGAGTTTTGAATGGCTACAACCTTTCTGAAGGATTGTATATATCGAATATATCAAAAGCCATTTTTAGGGCCTTTTTTAGAAGATATTTTGACTCTGCCATTTCAGTTTCATAAATACATCCTAAGGAAATAAATAGATACCCACACAAATTTTTATTTAAAAGGCTGTTTACTGCAGAGTAGTTAGGATAACAACATTTTGGAAGCAACAAAAATAATCACCCATAAATGGCTAATGCATAAATGCTTTATGGTTTATCTGTAAACTTGAAAAAACAAAAGATTTTCTGTCTGCCATGGCAACATTTCCTCCTTAGCAAATGGCATGGCCAAAAAAGAAAGGGGGAGGGACTCTCTTGGACAATAAGTCATGTCATGTCTTGGGAAATGACATTCACTGTGCATAGTCCATGACTAAAGCTTTGACTTTGGGCTTTTGGCAGTTCTTCACATCTGGGTCCCTAGCAAAGGAGCCATCATGGTGGACACTGTTCTAGTTGTTATATTTTGGGATTCTGCATTCAGGCAGGAATATAGGAAAGGGACTATGAAGCCTGTCATGCGAGTCACTCACTGGGCTGCATTAATGCTTGGGAATGGCTTGGTAAGAGTGGAGATTCAGACAGGCATAGCATGATATCTAAAGAATTCAAGGTGAAGTCGGCTTCTGTCAACAGCCGGCACCAAAGGAAACAGCTGTGTCTCCTCAGGTAGGCAGAATGTAAACAATGACGGGCATCCCAGTCAGGAAGAGGTACAACTAGCGAGTTCTGTCAGTTGGTAGCAGGTGTTCAGGTTGGGATTCAGGGACAAGGAAGAGGTTGTCAGAATGGAGAAGGAGATTAGGGAAAGATGGGTCACCATATTATTATCTGAGAATGGGGTAGAGAGGTGTGTATGGTAAACTGACTTTTAGAAACCAAGCATTGAAACCACCTTTTTAGAACAGGTAATGGGTAAGTGAGTGATAGCTAGGACTCAACTCAGAAACATCATTGACTGGACCCACAGCTCTTGTCGGTTTAATCAGGAGAGCATCTCCAAGCTGTGTCCCTAATAGAAGCTCTCATGGGGATGCCTGGGTGGCTCAGATGGTTAAGAATCTGACTCCTGGGTTTCGGCTCAGGTCATGAGCTCATGGCTCCATGGAGTTTGAGTTCCACATTGGGTTTTGCGCTGACAGTGCAGAGCCTGCTTAGGATTCTCTCTCCTTCCCTTTCTCTCCCTCTCTTTCTGCTCACCCCACTCTCTCTCTCTCTCAAATAAATAAATAAACTTAAAAGAAAAGAAGCTCTCATGGATGGAAAGGTACGGAAATGAGAGACAGGTAATAACATGACCCTAAAGTGTCACCTCCGTTATCTTTGGTGCTGCCATTACAGACAGCAGCCTGATACTCTAGCTTTGGCTCAGTTCATATCAGTCCACCTTGGAAGAAACCAAATGGAGCTAAGCAAAACTGGTGAGATTATGAATTTGATGGTTCATCTTTAAACACCACCATGGGTTTTTCCCCCCAATCCAACAAGGTTTTTCATTTTACAGTTATTTTGGAGCCATCACATAGCAGCAATATGTCTTTATAAATGTCTACCAAATAGACTTCCTCTGTAGTCTAATGATTTGTTGAATTCAACAGACATTTGGTGAACACACACCATGGGCCATGGACTATACCATGTCCCAGAAAATAAGGATGGACTTACGTAGCCCTTACCTATGAGGTGCTCTTTATTTACTCTGTAAATAACAGGCTGACTATAAGCTCCCAGAAGCCAGGGGCCATCCTTTCTTCTGTATTTTCTCCCAGCGTATTCTGAACGATTGACCAATCCTGCATTTTGCCTCATCTACCATTTCTCGTGCTTATCAAGGCAGGGACTTAACAGACTTAAATATGTGGCTTGGTACTATAATAAATGCTAACAATTGCATAGCGCTTAGGAGATGCTGGGTCTTTTCCTAAGACTTTACGTTATTAAATCACAACCCAACCAGGCAGGTACTTTTACTATTCTATAGTTACAGGAGGCTAAGAATATGCTCAAGGTAACAGTTACTAAGCAGGAGGGTGGGGTTGAAACCCAAGCAGTACCATTTCAGAGCACAAGCACTAAAACATTTGCTTTCCGTGGCTGGTTAAAAAAAAAAAAAAAGAAAGAAAGAAAGAAAAAAGGCATAGACTCTACCACTGGGGAATTTATAATCTGCTTGAGGACGATGACACTAAATTACTGAGACCAGCAATGGATGATACAGCTTTGGATGTATGCTGCAGTCCATACAAGTTCTAGGGGTTGAAAGAGGTGAGTTCAGGGGCAGAGACAGAGCTTAGTGGAGAGTGTGTTGGAAAGTGAATAGGATATGGGGAATAGAAATGCAGAGTGTGCTTGGTGGATTGCCAGTGAGCCACGCGTGTGTGAGAAGACTGCTCAGCGCCCTCTACAGACCAGAACCCAGCACCTGGCATTGGGTCCTGGAGGAGGGTGCAGGGAGAGCTAGAAAGTAGTTTCTCCTTTTTGCCCTTGAGGACAAAAATGTTTCAGACTAACATCTTTTATTCATGCGGTACTATTTCTGAAAAGCTAAAAGTAACCTTATCAATTTTAAGGGTCTTATCAATTTTAGAAAAGAAAATCGTTTCTGCAGAATTTTCAAAAAACTGGTAGGACTATTCAAAATTTTAAATATTTGGCTTTTCAAAAATGTAATTGCTGCCCAGAACATGGTCAATATTTTTTTTTTAATCTTTCTTGATCTGTATGAAATTATTCAACAGTCAGAACCAAAGTAATACAATCACTGGGACTCTACTTATTTTAAAAACCCCAAACCCGATCTCTCCTTTATTTTAAACATAAAGAAGAGACATTTAGTTGTGTGAAAGATAAAATTTGTGTTGTGATAATGCCAGAGCATTCAATAAATCAATTTGATTCACTGAGGGGAAAATAAGACGGAGCCAGTGTTACAGAATAAAAAAGAAAAAAAGGCAAAGGAACATGTAGTTTCCGCATGTCAAGATTTCTATTAATTTTTCATGCACTGTCTACTTTAATATTCACAAAAATTCCGTGAGAGAGATATTTGTATTCCTATTGTATAGATGAGAAAAGTGAGGTTTTGAAAGGTTGTTTCCCCTGAATCACACGTGTGGTAAGGAGAGAGCACAGGCTTGCATCCAGGCTTTCTGCTTCGTCGCCCCCATGCTCCTAAGAACCACATTTGGCGTAGTCCCCTAATACAGTCGGCTGTGACTCAAGATGACAACATGGCTGCCCTCCATGGGACCCTTGGGTTCAGATTCCTTCCAGGTCATCCTTCTGCAGTGCAAATATGGGCATTGAGAGCAGTAAGGGAAACCCGTGGTGATATGTGGATGAAATACCCGGTAGACTGGCTACAATTGTCAACCCCCGTTGTATTCTTACTATTGTACAAGAATGTTTAACTGCCTATTCAAGCTTCAGATAGAAAACTCAGAGCCGAAGCTCTGCCTTCTCATGCGTTGGACCTTTCCACTGGATCTAAGTCAACCTCATTTCAAGACAACCAGGAAACCCTGAAAGAACACCTCTGATGCTTCTAATTTCTCTAATAAATTAGGTAGTGCCTGTATGTAGTGGGAACTGGTTGACCGCTCCTTGTGTTCAAGACCTCCCACATGGCTACAGCAGGTCCCCAGGCAGTCACAGGGCTCTGCGAATTCAGAGCTACTAGAGACTGTGTTGTGTTTCACATGGGCTAAACGCATTCTGATATCTTGGAGAAAGGATTTGGGACATCTCAGACAATGAGAAATTGGAGACAGATGGCTAAAGAAAAGCATAAGTTGGAATAGTCACTAGGACTTCAAATGGAAGGACCCCCAGGTTAACTTGAGATGTTGAAGAGTACTTTCTAAAGGGGGCTTTTACTTACAGCAAGACATTTCAGCCCAGAAAACAAATAATACAAATTAAAAATGGGCAGAAGACATGAACAGACATTTCTCCAAGGAAGACATCCAGATGGTCCACACACACATGAAAAGATGTTCAACATCATTCGTCATCAGGGAAATACAAATAGGAACTCAACATCACTCATCATGAGGGAAATGCAGATCAAAACTACAGTGTTACCTCAACCTGTCAGAATGGCTAAAATCAGCAACACAAGAAACAACAAGTGTTGGTAAGGATTTGAACAAAAAGAACCTTCTTGCACTGTTGGTGGGAATGCAAAGTGGGGCAACTGCTGTGGAAAACACCACGGAGATTCCTCATAAAAGTAAAAGTAAAACTCCCTACGATCCAGTAATTGCACTATAAAAATACAAACGCACTAATTCAAAGGGATACATACACCCCTATATTTATAGCAGCATTATTTATAATAGCTAAGTTGGGGTGCCTGGGTGGCTCAGTTGATTGAACGGCCGACTTTGGCTCAGGTCATGATCTCACTGCTCATGGGTTCGAGCCCCAGGTCGGTCTCTGTGCTGACAGCTTGAAGCCTGGACCCTGCTTTGGATTCTGTCTCGCTCTCTGCACCTCCCCTGTTCACTCTCTGTCTCTCAAATTAAAAAAAAAAAACATAAAAAAAATTTAAACTATAATCGTTAAGTTACGGAAGCAGCCCAAGTGTCCACTGATAGAGGGATGAATACAGAAGATAGTATTCATTTACAATGGAATATTATTCACCCATAAAAAAGAGTGAAATCTTGCCATTTGTAATGATATGGATGGAGCTATGGAGTACTATGCTAAATGAAATAAGCCAGAGAAAGATAAATACCATATGATTTCATTCATATGTGGAATTTAAGACACAAAAAAATGAGCAAAAGGGGAAAAAGAGAGAGACAAACAAACGAGCACAGGTAGAAGGAAAGAGAGAGAGACAAGCCAAGAAACAGACTCTTAGCTATAAGGAAGAAACTGATGGTTACAGAGGGTTGGGGGGATGGGTGGAATAGGCAATGGGCATTAAGGAGGGTATTTGTTGCAATGAGCACTGTGTGATGTTCAGAATTGTTGAACCACTATACTGTACACCTGAAGCTAATGTAACAAAGTATGTTAACTATATTGGAATAAAAATACAATAAATAAATAAAAATTAAAAGAAAGACTTTTCAGTTGAAAAAATATGTATTTATTTATTTAAAAAATATTTTTTAATTAAAATATTTATTTTTCGGAGAGTGCAAGTGGGAGAGGACAGAGAGAGAGGGACAGAGGATCTCAAGTGGGCTCTGTGCTGACAACAGTGAGCCCTACGTGGGGCTTGAACTCATGAACTGCAAGATCATGACCTCAGCCGTATGTGGACACTCAACAGACTGAAGCACTCAGGTGCCCCTTAAAAATATATTTTATTTTATTTTTTAATTTTTTTATTTATTTCTGAGAGAGAGAAAGAGAGATAGCGTGAGCAGGGGATGGTCAGAGAGAGACACACACACGGAATCTGAAGCAGGCTCCACGCTCTGAGCTAGCTGCCAGCACAGAGCCCAATGCGGGGCTTGAACCCACGAACCGCGAGATCATGACCTGAGCCAAAGTTGGACGCTTAACTGACTGAGCCACCCAGGAGCCCCCCAAAATATATTTTAATGTACACGTACTTCCATTCCCTAGGAGGCACTTTGACACTTGGGGCTCTTAAGATCCGTTAGTCAGAGTTTAAATCCTGGTGTCTCATTTCCAGTTACAAGATAGACATTTGGAAAGATCAAAACAATAAATATTACCTCCTAGTTACTCACCCTAAGTATCAGTTTCTTCATCTGCAAGACGGAAACAATAATACCACCGACCTCATGTTTCTTAGAATTAAATTTAAAAATCTATAAGTAAAGATACTTAGCACGCTGCCTTATTGTTTAGCACATGGTAAAATAAAACAAAATAAATGAGGTTGTCAATAACAATATAATGTGACCATTAAAAAAGTGGACATGTCTTGATCCCTTTCATAAATGAGAGCCAATGTCTAAACTTTGAATAACTATACCTATCCCTTGCAGTTAAGATCCAGGCTTGGGAACTTTGTGGTTCAGGATCAAGGTTTGTGTCCATTATCATTATGCTGGTAGCTAATATCCCTTGGCTAGGGTCCAAAGCACAGGAGTTAGCTGAATCTTATACAACAAGTCTGGGGCATTCTTTCTGGTGTTCATATATGATGCTCTTAGACTAGTTTAAAAATTTTTTATTTTGACCTTACTTTTGTCTCTGTAAATGACTTTATCCATGCTTGTAGAACAGATTGAAACAATTTGGTTACCATAAAATCATCGGTGCTAAATAGCCTCTCTTCTTACGTGTGATATGATTGCCCCTGGGGAACTGAACTGACCTCAGATTTGGGGTTTACGTTTGCTTTCTGCATTCTGTGTCGACTTAATCGTGAAAAGCCCCACAAAACCTCTCTTATCTCAGATGCTAATTGTAAAGGTTTATCTTCTTTTAACCACAGTCTAGGAGCACAGTTCTGCTACTTTATCATCGCTCTAATATTACAAGAAATAGAAAATTCATGCAGGCAGATCTTGTTTACGAATATGGGGCAGCTCTCGATGCATTTTTTATGAACATGGAACATTTGGCTTTGCATCTGGTCGCGTGGAGAATAACGCAGCCAGCTCTGTACCCTAGGAGACATCCAGATTACTTTATTATGACAATGGTTTCAATAACTCTAGGCACTTCTCAGGCACCTGGATCTTCATAAATGGTTCAGACCTCACTGACGGCGTGTTATTCATGGGACTCTTAGAAGTTAGGGATCATTTGAGCTCATTGGGTTTCTAAAAACATATGGGAAATAAATGCGAGGAAAGTCTTTGAAACCAATGCGCGTGTGCTTTATGTCACCGCTGCTACCCTTGCGAGAGACAAGTCCCATCTTAGGAGCTTGTTGGGTGCCATGAAACATAAGGTTTGTTCTTGGAACACATCACCGGAGCCCTTTCTGCAGGTCTCACATCACCTCCTTGATTCGGCGAGGGGGATAAATGTAATCCTTCTGTTGAACTTAATGTATGAACCGATTAATCCAAATGAGTCTTTCCTGGCTTTACAAGTAGCTCATAATTGTATTGAGCGGTGATGTTTTTGAAGCGTCTCTTAGAAATCTTCTATCTATTTCAGTGTTGCCGGGGCCCTCCATTGTTTGAAAAGAATTGGATGGAAAAAGATGACTTGGCTTTTAGTATAAAACCCACGAGAGGAGTCTTTGGGGAGCTCATTTATGCACTTGTATCTTTTGACACTCACTCAGTAGGTGAACTTACATGGAAGAGAGCCGTGTCTAATAGGACTGTCAGATTCTATTTATTTTTGTTATCATCTCGCAGCGCTGTTTTTTGGCATGTGTTTATTTAAGTCACCAGTCTCCAAAAACAAAACCCTGGGCAATCTCATCTCAATTTTGCTCCGAACACCTAAACACTGACATGTTCTGTGCACTGAGTTGGGCTTTTGCCTTTGAGAACATCTAGCACGTTAAGGAGGGGTGCCTCTCTTTTAATCAGTAATTTAGGTTTTATTTCATTTTATTACCACTGATGCAATTTTTACTCTGTTGCCAAAAACTGAGTTTGCCACATTTTAACTTAGGTCTTAATGTGTGTGTGTGTGTGTTTTGCACAAGCCAAATGATAGCTATTTTATGTGTGTTTTTGGCTGAGAAGTAGGAGGTAGATAGTATCTAAGGATTCTAGGCTCTGGTTTCTGGAACCCAAAAGGACTAGCCTTGAAACAGTTGTTTGAAAGATTTTGATCTTAAAACTTTATTGATAAAATATTTCATCACCACCTCAATATATGTTACATACTTATGATCTAACAGCTTCCAACTCAGCTGAGAGACGCAGGGATGCCCATCCCAGAACCTACGAGGCAGTGTGCTTTGACCCTTGCTTCTCATCGGACCTCACTGTTGAGTAAGTGAATTGGTATGTCTGCCACTGTACTATTAGAGCTTTTGTATTATAAATCATGGACAAAAGTTAAAAATATGGAGTAACCACAATGAGATACCACCTCATTCCTATTTGGATGGCTACTATAAAAAAACAACAACAGAAAATAAAGAGGATTAGCAAGAATGTGGATAAATTGGAACCTTTGTGTACTGTGTGTGGGTAAAATTGTTCAGCTGCTATGGAGAATAATGGAGAGATTCCTGAAAAATTTAAAATAGTATTACCATATAATCCAGCAATCTTACTTCTGGGCATTCATTCAAAAGAACTGAGTGAAGGGAGTCATATCCCATATTTATAGTAGCATTATTCATAATAGTCAACAAGTGAAGGCAGCTCAAGGATCCATTAATAGATGAATGGATAAAGAGAATGTGGTGGATACATACAACAGAACATTATTCAGCCTTTGAAAGGAAGGAAATTCTGGGGGTGCCTGGGTGGCTCAGTCAGTTAAGCATCTGACTCTTTTAGCTCAGGTCATGATTTCACAGTTCCATTGTGAGATCAAGCCCTGCGTTGGGTCCATATTAAGCCTACTTGGGATTCTCTCCCTCTCCCTCTCTCTCTCTGCCCTCCCCCACTTGTACGCATGTGCTCTCTTTCAAAATAAATAACGCTTTAAGAAAAATAAACGTTAGCTTTAAAAAAAAAACAACAACAAAGAAGGGAATTCTAACACAGGGTCACTTGTACTTACCTCTTTCTGGAGACCATAGGTTTTAACGTGTGTCAACAGGCTGAAGGTGATTGACGCAGATCCACACCGTCAGCTCTCCCTTCAAGGAACTTACACACTGCCCGAACTCAGGGAGTGTGGTCAGAAAAAGGTCCAGCTGTCGGCCTCTCTGGGACACCCCCTTGCTGCGGAGAGCCACCTGGCTGAGGTGACATCCTTCCTGGGGCAGCCTGCATCGGTGAGTGTGGTGGGGGACAGAAGCCTGACCATTTCAGCCTGACATGGGACACTCTGATGGTCAACCCTCTTTCCAGACTTTCCCGTAGGGGTGGCCGAGGCTTTGTCAGGGCTCCATTGTGTTTCATTGTATTTCCGCTTTCTCTGCCCAAACCTACTTCCACTGCTTTCCCCCTTTACAGGTGTGGATTCCTAACAAACTTTTTGCACCCAGACTCCATCTCATCCCATTCTGGAAAACTAAAATTGCAACACAGATCGAGATACTATCAAAACAAATGTAACCATGTTCTTTAATTTCTAAATGAGAATGAACGAATGCTTGCCTGACTTAGAGAAATGATGAAGGCCATTCCATGTGAAGAATAAAGCAAGTTAAAGTTCTGAACAGGTGATTGAAGGCCTTTTCGGGCTGGGAAACACCCACACTTCTCCAAGAGCCAAACTCACAGTTAAAATTATGCCACAAAATCAATAGAAACGTTGGCTGTTAAAATCACAGTTGTTTGTAATGCGGGTAAACCTATTTTATGTAAAGAAGGGAAGATTTGTATGTTTCCCCCCACCCTAGGAACATCCCACACTGTGAATGTACACAGTCATCTAAAAGGGCTTCCATGAAGAAAAATTATATATGAGTATCAGAGACAATAAATAGCTTAATCCATCATCAGACCTGTCCATTGTTATATGGAAAGTAAGATAAAACAGGCTAACAGGCCAAAGTCGGGACAGTTACCTTTTAAATACAGTTCTTCCCTCTTGAGTAATTATAGTTGTATCTCTCATTCTTCTGCCTTCTCCCCTGAAGGCTTCGGGAATCTTTGAATTTCTATAAAAAAATTCTGCACATATGAAGAATCTTTCCAGACATTACAGTCTCTGTTAATGTGTTTTGTGTTCTTGTATTTTGAGGCCATGTTTGCACTAAAAAGAGAATTAAGGAAATTGTAATGCAATTTAATTCCTTGCTTTCTTTTGGCTTTACTTCTCTGGATATTATAGGACTTTTCACATGTAGAATCTTCTTAAACATAAATATATTTAAAACTTTCAAAACAGACAGATGTTAGTTGCTTGTGATCATGGAAGGAAGAAGAGATATAGGCATGTAAAATAACTTGTAACACTGGATTAATTATATTTCCATCTGGCTATTGAATGAGGTTAGAAAAATGAATCTCTCAGGCTTTTCCAAACTGTGATGATGATAGTCAGTATTTATTAAATAGATGCATTGTGCCATGTGCACTTTACTAGGGCTATCTCTATTTCCTCAAAGCAACCTGCAAAGAAGGAATTATTAGCATACCCATTTTACCATAAGGAAATGCATAGGGTAGGGGATTTAGGCAACTTGTCGAAAGTGATATGGGGAGGAAGTGAAAGAAAAGGGAGGGAGTCCAAGTGGCTGACTCCAGACTGAGAGCTCATAACAACCCTACTGGCTCCGTGTGAATGCAACCTGCCAGTTCATCAATGAACTGCCTAATTGATGGTTTATGCTGTATGAACTGGTGGTTTAATTAAATGTTCTGAATCACGGAATTATATCACTTAGGACTGACAGACTTTGGTTAGAAAAATGACAAGACACTTCAATCAAGCTGAAAGATTTTCTGCCTTTAAAAATATTTTTTGCAGCCTCATTTAAGGAAGAAAATATCCAGAGAAGTTACAGTGAATGAATAGTTCGTTGGATGACTCACCTACAGGAAAGAATGGTGGGGCATGAGATAATCTATCTGATAATCGAATCTCATTTACTGGAGAGATGATGGTTCTAATTTCCTGGACTTTGAAATTTACCCAACACAAATCTCAGTGGCAGAAACATCACTGTGGTGCACAGAAGCGGTGGATGTATACCATATGTCCTGATTGCCCTCATTGCTATGCCTGTGGCAGACAGTACTAATGGATCCCAGCACCCACAGAGCCCAGATGTGTCAGGAATCCATTTCAGCTGGGTGCACAGGCAGCCATTACCAGATGACTCGACTAAAACTTTTAAGAGCAAAACTCTTTTTAGTCTTCTGTCACTTGAGGGTCTGGAGGAAGGGAGTTCAAGGTTCAAGCTCTGGGTCTCTGGAGCATTTATAGTCAGTGATTTTTTTTTTCAATTCTCCAAACAGTCCAATTTCCTCCTAAATTTTCTAATCAGGGTAGTGGCCTTCATGAAGAGAGAAGTTTTAGGACAAGAATTATTTTTCTCTTCCCTTCTCTTGAGTCCTTATTAGGCAATTGAACAGTTAAAACAATAATACAACCTCATTTAGATTGATAAAAGCTTAATATATTGGTCTTTGGGGTGAATAAATTTGCAATATTAAGAAAACTCTTTTTTTTCTCCATTCATGTTTTATAAACATGTATGTGCCAGACATGTGTTAGGTGATTACAGAACCAACTAAGTGTAATTTTGGTTACTTCATAGTGTTGAACAGGCTAAAGGGGACAGTTATTTTGGGACAGACCTTTTGGCGAACCTCAGATAACAATTCACTGGAGGTCCCTGTGCTTATGAGTAGAAATGAACTGTGGCTTACAACTAAATAGAAATAAATGCTCTCAGCAGGGAAGAGTCATTACCAATTTAATGAAGCAGAGTTCTGTTTATAACTCTGTGAAGGATCATAATGTGTAAATTTAAATAAAACACCGTGCTTCGGTTTTAAGTGTTAATATGTGAAATATTACTTTCTTCCTAACTTTAAAAATGAACTGTCTGAAACTGGAATGTGTTTATCATGTTCATGGACAGGCAATACATAATGAAAGACCCCAACAGAAATGAAAGGCTCTAGACAATAACATTGTCCACACTGGTCAGTTATGTTCTGTGTATGACCAGGCTGATGAGTCTGATTAGGAACTAACACTTAAACATATATCTATATACACTTGAGGAGGACACGTCTTTTCTTTAAGTTATAAACCAAAGCAATGAAGATGTCCTCTGAGATTTACTGAGAAGCCTCTTATAGAAGTTCCTTCTGTAGGATTCTTTGACTGGTGGTTCCATCAATCCCCTCCATCAATCCTCTTTATTCGTCTCTCTGGTACTTTCCACTGACTGTAGACTCCTGGCATCTGGGGACATGTTGGCCTTATTCACTGCTGCCTCCTCAGAGTCTGGGTCCATGCCTAGTCCATACTTTGTACTCTAGAAATAACTGTTAATGAATGAACGGCTTTTTGAAAAGCATAACAATTGAACAGAAGTTCTTGTGTTAGGACATCTTTTTCCATCATTACTGAGTTTAAGTTCTTGAACAACCAGTTGGTTGAAAAAAATTTTTTTTAATTAGTAAATTCAATTGTCTGATCTCTGAGGTAATTCTGCTTGAAGTAGCTATCTTCATACTGGAATGCAAGAGTTTCTGGGGATGGAAAAGATTTTCTAGGAGGCCAATAGACAAAAACACTTAAAGGGAATCAATTTTCAGATCTTCAACTTCCCCCTGCACTCTTTCCTGAAATTAATTTTCCTGAGAACACACATGCAAACCACCTTCGCTGTCATTATCACGTTTCTTCCACTTTAAAAGAAAGGCATGTTTCTCCCTCAGTGTGTTGCCTGTAGTGGGGAAGTCCACTTGATGATAAGACTTATCATCCAAACAAGGGCATGATTCATAGTAGACCGAAGATGAATTAACCCAAATCTTCATCAACAGTGGAACGGATAAAAGTAACTTATGATATAGTCATACAGTGGAATTGTACGTGTCAATGAAAAAGAACAAACTGTAACTATATAATAACAACATAAATGACTTTCACAGACACAATTGAAGCAAGTACATACTCCATGATTTCACTTTTATGGCATCAATGGAAAAACTGATCGGAGTTAGATATTAAATGCTACCTTTGGGTGGAGTGTAGGCTGGGTGAGGGCATAACGTAGACAGAGGTGAAAATGTTCTTTATCTTGATCTGGGTCGTGTTTTCACGGGCCTATTTATATTTAAAGTTTTCATGGGGTGTACATTGGAGAGTTGTAAACTTTAGTGAAGTTATACATTGATGAAAGGAAAAAGAAACTGACTTATTTAATCAGCAAAGTTCTGCTTATGTGCAAAGCTAGATGCCGCTGATAAAAATAGCGAACAAGATCTCAAGAAGCTTATAAACAGGATAACCGGATCCTAGTTAAACCCTTGTTTTGCCATAGTTATCAACACCTACTAACATTCCCCCCAATATCCTGGTTTTGGTGATAAATTACACTACTGCCCTCTGTTCCAGTTGTTGATCGATGTGTAAGAACAGTAATTTTAACACAGCGCACAATGCTGTGGATCAGGAATTCAGGCAGACCTCAGCTGGGCAGTTCTACCTCTACTGGTCTTGAATGCAGCCACTTGGTGGTACTCCGTTCTCCGATGGGCTGGTCTGGAGGGGGGGGGGGGTGCTCAAGACGGCTCTCCTCACAGACTCTGGGGTGTGGAAAGAGCTCTACACTCCACTTCCACTACTGTTGGGGTAGGGACAAGAGCGGGGTCTGCCGGGACTGTTGGGAATGGCCCCATGTGGCCTCTCCAGATGGCGGTCTCAGGGTAGTCAGACCTCTACCATGGCGCCGGCCATGAGTGCTGCATGCAGTTTTATACCCTGGCGTTGGAATCACACAGTGTCTCTCCTGGCTCTCTCTGCTTATGTTCGAGACAAGGGAACATAGACCCCCATCTCCAGTGGAAGGAGCATCAAAGAATTTGCAGCCATATTTTTAGAAACCACAACGCTGTCTTCTTCCTGGAAATCCAAAGAGACCTTTGCCACATTCTACATTCTTGGCTCTTCTGCGCCCTTCTGCCCCTCCCCACCCTGGCATGGCTTGGTTCGCTTGGATCCTTCCAATCTCATCTGTACCATTAGGTAATACTCTTAAGTGATCTCTTTTTCCTGGTTTCTCTCTCCTTTAGTTGATCTTGCTGGTTGTTAACTAATGCCCTGTTCTGTGTCTGTCAAGCTTTAGCGGAGAAAAAAAGATTGTAACAAAGCCCTTTTTATTTACTAAATTCCAAAGTCCTCTGCCTGTCATTCAGAGCCCTTTATCACCTAATGCTGACATAACTTCCCAGGCTTATCCTCCATAGCCTCTTTCGTGTGCTTTAATGTGCAGCCAAGTACCCCCATTTTATGTTTCCTCTCTGGGAGCCACCCTTCACAGGCTCAGCGTGTGAACTCACAGACTCTCTGAAATGTACATCCTCACTGGTCTCCCCTGCCCCTCTTCACCCCCCGGACCCTGGCCCAAATCTAACAGTTCTGTATGGTCCCGATGAAATGCCTCCTCCAGGATGCTCATTCGATAACCATTTATGGCAGAGCTCATTGTCAGGCTCTGTTTTAGGCCCAGGCAGCCCCGGAGAGACAGGCAGGCAAGATCCCCATCCTCGGAGAGCTTACAAGTCCCTCTTTGGAAGTAATCTTGTCCTTTGACGTCTCAAGGAAATCCACTGGTCCTTTTCCTACGTTACTTTAACACTTAGTGCAGTAGCTAGACACGAAGATCCCGAAACTGTGATCTTGAGAAAGTTTCAAATCTTTTCTGGGCCTCAGTTTTCTTTTCTGTAAAGTGGGGATAAAAGTACCTGTCACATAGTTGCCATAAAGTTCAGATGTGTTATTAAATATAAAACACTTGGAATAGAGTTCGGTAAACTAAAACTTAAATAAGCTCTGGTAATTACTATCCTTCTTACCACCTTCATCATTCTTAGTTGTATGTGTGTTTTCCTCCTCTTATAGTCTTCCATTAGATTATAAACTTACTATTATTTTTTTTCTTGGAGCTGAGTGATAGATCTTATATATTTGAGGTGTTTTGGAAAGCTTTCAAGTTGAGCAGGGATGTTTGAGTCCAGCTCTATATCTCATTAACTTGGACACATTACCTCTCTGTGCCATATTTTTTCATATTTAAATTCTGAATAACAATGCCTAACACAAAAAGTTGTCATAGAGATTTAATGGAGTAATATTTGTAAATTGCCTAGCTTAACGTCGGATACTAGTATGCACCCCCCAAATGATGATGTTGATAATGATGATGATGCTAAGGATAACGATGATAATAAAATGGTCACTCTAACAATTCCTAGAACCCTCTCTACTTACTGTGGTGCATGATTTAGTAAGTATCCTTTTGGACATGCTAATGCCTTTATAAATATCATTTGCTCTGATAAGATTATACTATGTTTAATTAATCTCCTTTTATCATTTACTGTAAATAGATGGCTTTAAATTGCAACCCATATAGATTTGCCTCATCTTTTAAGATGATTACCTAGCATTTCTTTATATATGTGCACAATAATTTATTTAATCAGTCCCCTATAAATGAATATTCAAGTGTTTTCAATTTTCCCCATTATACACCACACTATAATCAAATGGAAATTATGTACACACATTTACCCCTATCGTATTATTTTTTCAAGAGAAATGATTTGAAGTAAAATTGCTTGGATAAAAGAAGTATACTTACAGGTTTTATACATACTGATAGATCGCGCTCCTGGCTGGTTCCATCCACCATTACTCTTCCCAGGCAACATCCCCATTGCCAACACTAGACTTTGATCAAGACTACGTCTTTCTCAAGATTTAGTTTTTCACCTATCCTTTTAACTTACCAATATACCCCTAGTGATACAGCCTTTAAAACATGCATGTGCTTTTATTTCCTGTAGACTGTGGGCTCCTCGAGGACAACGAAACCCTTCGTGTGTTTTGATAGTGTCCATTCATCAGGGATCCATTACCTTGGAATTTAGGGCAAACACCTCTTTTTCCTCAGAAATTTGTGCTACTTTATTTATTGTTATTATTTTTTCTTACAAATAGTTTATTGTCAAATTAGTTTCCACATAACACTCAGTGCTCATCCCCACAAGTGTCCTCCTCCATGCCCATCCCCCCTCCCCCCCACATCCATCAGTCCTCAGTTTTTGTCAGCATTCAAGAGTCTCTCATGGTTTG